>NW_025340612.1:0-3856 GCF_016433145.1 Gracilinanus agilis | reverse complement strand
TATATTAACAATACATAATAATATAATATATAAAATTAGCTATTATCAATTATTATTATTACTGTATACAATGTACTATGTGGGGGCCTGGAGAAGATAGAAGGTTTAGTTGGCACCTAGGAGCCTGCTCTTTGTTGGGCATAAAACATAAACACGAGTAGCTGTAACGTGGGCCAGAGAGATAAGAAACAATGTAAGATTCCAAGGAGGAGAGGCAACTAAGTAGAATGGCGGATAGAATGCCAGACCTGGAGTTGGGAGAATCTGGATTCAAATCTGACTTCAGACATTTCCTAGCAGTGTGACCCTGGGCGAACCATTAACCTTAATTGCCTCTCCCTTTAGAATTAATACTCAGATAGAATTCTGGTATGGATTAGAAAAAAAGATTCAAGGTAGGTCATCGATTACTGGTGGTGGTGGGGTGAGTTCAGGGTAGCTTCCTGGAGGGGTTATCTTTTAAGTTGGACTTTTTGAGTGACAAAAGGAAGAAATAAAGCAGATGAAAGAGGGACCATTTTAAGCTTAGTTATCAGAGTGGTCAAAAGCTCAGAGGTGGGAAACCATGAATTTAAGGTTTAGATTTCAGTTCGATTGGAGTTTGGAACAACAGTAGTGGAATCTGGGCAGGTGTGGGAAATAAATGCTAAAAAAAGTAATTTGGTGTTATACTGGGGAGTCTTGCATATCAGGTTCAAGTGTTTGAACTTGACTCAGAGACATTGGAGGGCCTTGGCCAGGTCCCTCCCCTTCTTCATCCAGCCCAATCCCTCCCGCCATCTTGCCACATCATGCCAATTCACTCTCTACTCCTTCCTTTCCTCAGGTCGCATCAGCTTTTATGAGGAATATGGAGTCATTCGAGATGTCATCCAGAACCACCTGACCGAAATCCTCATGTATGTAGCCATGGAGCTCCCCCGAAACCTCAGCAACCCAGAGGAGCTGCTTCGGTGCAAGTTGCAGACCTTTCGGGCTCTTCGGAGTCTGGAGAAAGGGAACACTGTCCTGGGGCAGTACCAGGCTTACGGGGGGCAGGTCCAGAAGGAGCTGCAGAAGCCTGCTGGGTATATGAGCCTGACACCAACCTTTGCAGGTAGGTTCCTTGGTTGTGCTAGAGCCAGAGGGTCCTCGGTGGAAATCAGGGGTGCTTTGGACCAGGAACCAAGGAACCTTGGGTCGAGTGTTGTCTCTCTGTGAATCATTGGACAAATCCAAGTATCCCAGCCATTAAGCTAAAAGGGACCCTATTGGCCATCTCATTTTACAGATGAGGAAACTGAGGCTCAGAGATGTCCTAGGATAATAGATGTCACGATAGTAGGGATTTTTGGAGTCTTCTCGTTTTTACAGATAATGAAATCGAGGCCCAGAGATGTCCTAGGATGTCCTAGCTATTAAGATGGAAGGAACCTTAGGAGACCTTTTAATTTTTACAAATAGGAAAACTCCTGAGGTCCAGTGAGGTTAAGTGATTTTCTTAAAGCCACATAGTTAGAATAATGAGAATATGAACCCAGGTCCTCTGATTCCAAAACTTTTTTTGTTATGCCTCTCACTTGACACCTTGGGGTTCCATCAGAAATATACAGAGATTTCACTGGATGGTCCTAGAAGTATTTTCTGTCCCTCTCTTTTTTTTCCTTTAAAGCATGGTAAGGCTTATTTCTTTAATATTTTTTTATCAATTAACAAGCATTTATTTTCTCTCCCTCCTATGTACCACCTAGTTGGTAAGAAAAGAAAAACCAAACTCTTATAACACAAATACAGATTCAAACAAAACACATTCCTGCTCTGGTCATCAAAAAAATATGTCTCTTTCTGCATCTTGAATCCATCATTTCTCTGTCAGAAGGTGGGTAGCAGGTCTTGGTCTTCTGCTCATTGGTCTTCTTCAATTGCAATTGGTCATAGTATTGATCAGAATTCTTAGTTTTCTCAGCTGTAAAATGGGTGAATAATAGCACCTCCCTCATGGGGTTGTTGTAAGGGCCAAATGAAAGCCTTTGTAAAGCATTTTGTAATCCTAAAATACTATATTAATTTTTATTCTTGGTGATATTGTAATCATTAAGTCTTTTAACGTTACTTGTCTTTGCAATGCTATTGTTATTGATAAATTGTCCTCCTGGTTCTGCTCCCTCCACTTTGCATCAGTTCATAAAGACTTCTCATGTTTCTCTAAATCCATCTTTTTCATATAGAAGGTATTTCTGCTTCTGTAGAGCTGGCTCTTCAATCCAGAGACCATTCAGATATGACTATCAGTGACGGTCCAGGGGGATTTTCATGAGGACTCAATGGGACGTGTGAAATTCCTCTGGGATGCCTTTACCACTGACCTAGAGAGCCATGTTACTAGTTGGCTTTTTTTCTGGGCAGAGAACGTCATTGGTGGCACTCTTCCCGCACTGGCCTGATGAGGATGGCCTGAGACCAGCTGCATATCCCTGTAGATCCTTGGCCTGGTGGCCAGGAACCTTCTCACTTCCCAGGGGTTAGTGGGATGGGGTGGCTGGCATTCCTTTGTTTGGAACCTTCTAAGCCCTACCTGGTCACACTGTCTGGTTGTTAGCTATGAGCTTCCCAGCCAGACCAGGCAGTTCTCCTAGTGTCTAGTGATCAGCACATCGAATAAGGGCAGCTGCTGTTATAGTCCAGAAAGCCAGTGGCCATCTGTCCCATGTAAGCCACTTCCCTCCCCCTAACCCATAGCCCTTCTTGCCTACCTCAGGTAAGTACTAAGGACCCATCATAGTGTAGCAGGAAAAAGATCCATGATCTCCCACTGTATGACCTTGGGCAAGTCATTTTTCTGGGTATTTGTTTCTTCAGTTTCTTCAGAAAGGGGGTTCAATAAATGGTAAGCCCTTTTAGCTCTGATCTATGAGTCTACAATCCAAGTTGGGTCTCTGGGCTTGGTGTCAAGAGGGACCTGGGTTCTGATCTTACCTCTGACACTTAACTCTATAGCCTTGAGCAAATCTCCCTCCCTGAGCCTCAGTTTAAAGATGATGATGAGAATGAGGATGTTAATGACAGCTAACATTTATATAGTGCTTTAAGGTTTGCAGAACACATTTTATACCTGTTACCTCATTTTTCTTTATAATATCGAATAGATAGAAACAACATTTATTAAGCACCTACTATGTGCCAGGTAGTGCTAGGGATATAAATATAAGCTGGCAAAACAGCCTGGACCCTCTAGAAACCTAATAGAAGAAACAACAATTCTGTCTATAAAAGTAGAATGAACAGAAATAAAAGAAATATGTAGGAATGTATGCAAAGTCATTAAATACAAGGTCCTTTGGGAGGGAGAAGATGAGCAGTTGGGAGGACCAAGAAAGGAAATCTTCATGCAGAAGGTGGTGCTTGAACTGACTGTGTGAGTCTGGCTAAGTGACTCAACTTCCCTGTGTACCTAGAAGACTCTCAGGGACTGCAAGTCACTAACCTGTCACCAATCTGCATTGGCAGAAGGAGTTTCCCTACTGGGAGTGCCCTCTGGCAGTATAATGACAAGCCCATTTCTGAAGCAAAACCCCCTCTCCTCTGTATGGTACAGGTTTTATTATCTCCTTTTTACAGAAGAGGAAACTAAGTCTCAGAGAAGTTAATTGACTTGTTGAAGGCCAGTGTCTGAAGCCAGATCTGAACCCAGATTTTCCTTTCTCCAAGTTCAGTGTGTGAGGCTGCCAATGGATTCCTTCACTGAAGAAAGAAAGGAAAGGGGGAGAGAGCAAGACAGAAACAGAGAAACAGAGTCAGGGAGACACAGAGATGGGGGAAGGGAAAAAGAAAGAGAAAGGAAGAAAAAGAAAGGAAGGAAGGAAGGAAGGAAGGAAGG
>NW_025340611.1:0-1411 GCF_016433145.1 Gracilinanus agilis | reverse complement strand
GAGGATGGATAGGAAGGTTCCATGGGGACACTCCTATTGAGGTGTTATCTAGATTGTTCCCTTGGTTTGGCCCAAGTGTGTGAGTTTCCTCTCCATCCTCCTTTGAAGAATTAGGAAGTGTCTGATTAACATGTTCCCTTAGGACATGGTGAATGAGACTCAGCCCTAGATTCACTCAGGGGCTTATTTTAATTAGGGTCAGTGCAATCAAGAGATCCTGGAGCCAATCAATTTTTTGCTTATAAAAGCAGGACTGTTGGGGAGATGGGGACAGGGCTACAAAAGGACTGAGCCAAGTTCAACTATTCTCGACCCAACTGTGCCCAATCCCTGCAACAGTGGGGAGAGGCTAGAATTCCCCACCCCCTGCATTCAGGGGGCAAGGCCAGCCTCCCTGAAGGCCAAACTAGGGGCCTGCACATGCCCACTAAGAGGCTTCTGTGTGCTATCTTTGGCACACAAACCAGAGGTTCGCCATCATGGTCCTAGGCAATCAACCTTCCTGGGAACTGATAAAAATAAAGTTCTCCAAATGAGGGTTCTGAGAAACTTTTGTGGGGAAGAGATGAACAACTGCCATATTATGTAGGTATAATAAATTATTTTCAGGGGGAAGACTGGGACTCTAATAATTTATTTATTCATTCATTCGTTGCTCTAATTTTCTATTTATTTGCTTATTTATCTAATTACATATCTATTTATTTATTTGATGTGTATAATTATCCTGAAGCTATATTTGAAGTGTTATCTTCGAAAAAAGAAAGACTGTTGTCATTACTATCTAATGAAGGGAGGTAGAAGAAGTAACACTTTGAGTTAAAAGTGATTTTCTCCTTTCTTCCCCCTATAAAAATGCTCAGAGATTTTGCTCTTCATTGGTAGAGCTGAGGATGGAGGACTGAGAGAAGGCCACATTCCATTAGGAGAGAGAGAAAATAGTAGGAAAAGACAGTTAATTTTCATATTTTGTCAGGAAGAAAAACCCCTACCCCCTTATACTTGATTAGATTTCAGTGATAGTGATAGGTTTAAAATAATCAATATTATGATTCTGAAGTGATTAGTATAATTCCATTATAATCTTAATTACAACTAGTAGAATTCAAGATTTTTATAAGGATTTCTAACTAGAGTATAAATACTGCTTCTAAGGGGATGTCCAACCCCTCCCTAAGTCATATTTCCCTTCTGTCATGAGCTGCTGACCACATGAGTTTCAGGTCCTGAAATGCTGCATTATGTCCTGACATGGTACAAGTCCTATTTTTAAATAGCCATCTTTCCCAACTGGATCAGATGAGCCCTGAGATAATTGGACTAACCAATCAGCTTTGTAGTTGGGTAATAGTTTCTTTTTAAAATCTACATGATGCTGTGTCTAATGATATATCATCAACCTTTTTTGGAA
>NW_025340610.1:0-3215 GCF_016433145.1 Gracilinanus agilis | reverse complement strand
GTATTTCCTAAGAGGAGCTGAGTTTGGGGAAGGATCCCAGAAGCTCCCTCCCTTCTGGTCCTGGGTAAGAGGTTGAGGGAGGGGAGGAGGAGTTACTCACTTAGGAACCTGGGAGTGAAGCCCCACCTTAAATATTCACAGAGCACTTCTGCAGTTTGACAAGGCGTTTTTTATATCATTATCTTATGTAAGCATCAAAATTACCCTGTGTGATCACGTGGTTCGATGGGGACATGACTGGGGATCTAGACTCTAAACGATCACCCTAGTGCAAATATTAATATGGAAATAGTTCTTGATCAATGATACATGTAAAACTCAGTGGGATTGCTCCTTGGCTATGGGAGGGGGAGGGAGGAGGAAGGAGGAAGGAGGAAGGAGGAGAGGGAAAGAACAAGAATAATGTAACCATGGGGGGGAAATTCTAAATGAAATAAATGAATACACGGACATTTTTTTTAAAGAGAGACAAAAACTACCCTGTGTGGCAGGTGTCGTTATTATCTCCATTTTACAAATGGGGAAACTGAGGCCAACATTGAGCGGTAATTCTGAGGCCCAAGATGTAAACCAGACTACGATTCCCAGAATCCTCAGGGAGGCGCCGTTTCCAGCCGCCATATTCGTCTCCCATAGGTCTTCCTGATAGCTCTGGGGATTCTGGGAAGAGTAGTCCCATTGGTTCGCTACACTGGCGCCCAGACTAAGGTCCTAAAGCGTGAAAACGCACCACCTCACCTGGGTAAGTAGTGGAAAACGGAATTTGGGAGGTCCCGAAGAAGCCTGAGGAGCTAAGCAGGTGCGGGTCTTTCAGGGGGGAGGCAGATTCACTTCTTTCGCCCCTCTTGGGCTTTTCCCCACAGCCGGAGAAGCCATGATGCGTGGGATGCGTCACAGCCTGCGACTTGCATCTACCCCACCCCTTAACGGCCCGGGTTGTTCGCAGGTGCCTCTCTAGGGGCTGAGCTTGGGGACCGGAGCCTCCTAGGAGCCTAGTAGGGACCTGGGCGGGGCGGGGTGGAAGGTGGCTCCAAGAGGAGGAGAGGAAAGGGAGGGGAGGGGCTGTGCGTAAGGAGTAGAAATTGGAAGCCTGGAGATACCTGGTTTCAGGTCCTGCCCCTGCCACACCCGAGCGTGATGAGGGGGGAGTCAGTCATCCTCAGTATCCTCTCTGTGAAAAGTGCTCTTGTGGGGAGCAGCTAATAAGATGAGAGGATCCAGAAAGTGCTGTGGGAGCGATGTCCGGCCTTCCTTGTGGGTCGATACCCTCCATCTGTTTCCTCTGAGAAGATGGAGGCAGAAGTGGCCTGGCCACGTGCCCCGCCCGGTAGGGCAGTGGACAAACATTGAGGGGTCCAGAAAGGCTTCACGGAGGTGTTCTGGGAAGAGAGGGGGGAGGCAGAGCATTCCAAGCATGAGGAACAGCAAAAGCTTGGAGGCAGGAAACGGAGTGTCTTGTGTGAGGAGCTGCAAATAGGCAAGTGTAAATGGAAATGGATCACTGAGCACGTGGAAGGGAATAAAGGCAAAAGCCTGGAAAGATAAGAAAGGGTCAGGTTTTGAGGAGCTTTAAATGACAGATCATTTGATATTTGATCATTTTGAAGTAATAGGGAGCCACTGCAGGTTACTGAAGAAGGGGTGGTGGTGTGGAATTGACCATCCTTTAGGAATATATTTTACATTCTTTAGGAAAATCATTACAGGTGGATGGAGGATGGATTGAAGAGAGGAGAGATTTGCAGCAGGAAGACCAGTGAAAATGCTATTATTAGTGATGCGGACGAGGATGACAAGGTTGAGAGCCTGGATGACTTGGAGGATAGTGGTGTCATTTACAACAACTGGAAAGTGGAGGACTGGGGAGGATTGGGGGGCGGGGAAGATAATGAGTTCAGATTTGAGCACATTGAGTTTGAGATGCCTACAGGACATCCAGTTTGCAATGTCCAAGAGATAGTTGATAGGAAACAGGGGCTGAATATATATGTATATAAACACACACATCTAGATAGTGTTTCCATGTAGAAAAATTCCTTCTCAGCACTTCTAAGGATTTGTTTTTTGGAATCCTAAAGGCTCAAATAATAAAGAAATCAAGAAAAAGTATGTGAACAGGCACAGGAGCACATAGGAGAGAAGCAGTCATAATCCAGGTAGATTTGCTTTTTACCCTTGCTGTGTGTGTGTGTGTGTGTGTGTGTGTGTGTGTGTGTGTGTGTGTCCCTTTCTGATGCTGATGGTGAGTCATTCTTGCAAACAAAATAAATATGAATGAATTTCAACACATAAGTGTACTTTATGTAAATCCTCTGAGTGATATTCCCAGAAATAAGTTCTCATAGCAAAATAAGTACTTAAATTGTCCATTTTGATTCTGTGTTAGAGCTCTTAAAGTTGCAAGATCAGAATATTGCATCATTTGAATGTTCCCCAATGATGTTCCCCAGGATTTTTCAGTGTATGAGTATTTGATATAGGCTATATACAGTTCTTTGTAAAGACTATGAAACTTACTGTTTCTTATTTATTAAACAATTTTTTAGACATTTGTAAAAAATGACTAAAGCGTTTGAAGAATGTTGGAAGCATTTTAAGATAAAGGCAATCAGTCACTTCATCGCCAGGTATGTTTTAAATCATTAGTTTTTTTAAAATCATTATTTTAAATCATTTCAGTGTAAAGCGTCATAACTAGCTTGGCCACTTACGGAAAGAAGAATATTATGAAAATGTGAAAGATGTTAAATTAACCTGTTCTATAAGCAGATGAAGCATTAAAAATCTTGATGCAAATCATCTAACTAGTGAAAGAATTTTAGTTTCTGTTTTAGTAATTTAAATGATTTTTTGTTAAGGTTCCCTTCTTTTAATGTTTTCTTTATCAGATTTCTTTATCAGGTAGAGATCATTTATCATGTAATTAAAATGTTTTATCTTGTCCCATCATATTGGTTTGTAATAATAAATCATGCATCTTTTATTCATAGAGATGCTCCTAGAGAGGAGGAGGAAAACATTCCAAGCCTGGAGTCAGGAGATGGAGTGTCTTGTGTGAGGAGCAGCAAATAGGCAATGTGAGTGGATCACTGAGAGTGTGAAACTTTTAGTATAACTCTTACAGAAAAGTAATTCACTGTTAATTATTATTATCATTCATTATTATTGTTTAGAAATCAAACAAAATGTTATGAAAAATACAGAATGAATTATAG
>NW_025340609.1:0-1010 GCF_016433145.1 Gracilinanus agilis | reverse complement strand
AGGCCGGGTTTGAACCTAGGACCTCCTGTCTCTAGGCCTGACTCTCATTCCACTGAGCTACCCAGCTGCCCCCTATACTGTCTATTTTTGAAGCATTTGTTTTTGCTATTAGTGTGGAAGGAAAGTCACAGAGGTTTCAGCCTCTATTGCTTCTAAACCTCCATTTTGACTCCCTTTTAGTACTACTGGTTTTTGTAAGCCCAGAATCCTAGAACAAGGTAGTCCATAGATCTACCGGCTGGTGTGAATCCAAAATGTATCCCTGAGCCACTACCCTAACTCATGGCAACTTTATATACAAAACTTCAAAGAAAAATATGAATTGGTCTTAGAAACAGGAAGAACCCAAAAAGGATTTCAAAACTCAATTAAAAGAAGCAGAAGAAAAAAGGGGAAGAGAAAGGAAAATAATGTAAGAAGAAAAGCTTAAAAACAGTATTTTATCAGTATTAGAGCAGTTATAAGGATTATATATAGAGACAGAAGACGTAGGAATAAGCTGATAGGATGATATGTTATACAAAAAAGATCAATTAGTGAACAGAAGATTGTACTGAGAGAAAAGAGAAGGGAGAAGGAAAATGAGGTAAATAGTTTCTACTAAAAAGGCACAAAAACCTATTATATCTGAGGGGAGGATAAGGGTGATGATGAGTAATGTTTAAACCTAATTCTCATTGAAATTGTCTCAGAGAGGGAATAACAATCTTTAATATAGAATCCTACCTTAACCTATAGAGAAGTAGGAAGAGAATAAGACAAGTGTGGTGGGATAATAGAAGGGATGAGGATATATAGGGAATGGTGATTAAAAGCAAAATTTTTTGAGAAAGAACAAAGTTTAAAAAAAAAGAAAGAACATGATCAAAAAGGGAAAATAAAATAGAAGGAAATACATAGTTGGTAATCATAACTGTAAATGTGAATTGGATGAAATCTCCCATAAAAAGAAAACACCTATCCGAGTCAATTAAAAACACAAATCCTATGATATGTTTATAAGAAACCCA
>NW_025340608.1:0-1035 GCF_016433145.1 Gracilinanus agilis | reverse complement strand
GAAGAGATGGACAGGAGGCTCACTTACCTGGGAAAACAACAGAGGTAAAGGGTGTACAATATGGAGGACAACCAACCCTTTTGTTGATTGGGTGAGTCATATTTACAAGGTGGTTGTTCATCATTTTCAAAGAGCAGTGAGGTCTTGACTCGCTAGTGAATTGGATTTAAGCGAGGCAGAGATGCACAAGGTCCTCGGCCTCGCTCTTCAAGAGCCATCAAAGTCCAGGAGCTAGACAAAAGTCAAAACGACTGGTGATGGCCTTGGATGCAGTGGAGGACGTTGGCGCTTCCATGTCTGAGTAAGTGCTGCCCCGGGTGCCGGGGATGCTCAGGGAGGACTAACACCTTTGGAGTGAGTGAGGGCTTGCTGAGCTCTTTTTAGGGCTGCTCATCCTCCTTTGGGGTTAGTCACTCAGCTCCCACCTGGGTCCCCAAGAAGCCAGGGGAGTCCGAAGTCAGGCTTTGAAAGGAAACTCATTGTTGGATCTTGGAGAGTTTCCCACTGAGGCCCACGATTCTATGTGCCCACATGTCTATCATTCGAGAGCAGATATCTTTCTGAAATGAGGAACTACAGAGTCTATTTTTTAAACAGTCCATTTAAATATTTATAGCTATATTTTTGGGAAAATAAGAAAGTAGCAACAAATTAGAATAGTTATGAATCAGCGAATGGTTAAACAAATTGCAGTGTGCCAATATGGTATACTATCACGGTGCTACAAGAAAATAAAATCTAAGAATAAACTTGGGAAGATTTATGTAAATGGATGCAGAGTAACTATATGGTGACCACAAGAATACAAAAGAAAATACTAAAATAAGAACTCATAAATGCATTTTGTATATACTGTTTACGGAATCTTTACTCCAGAAAACTGGTAATGATGGGGCATTGGTGTAGGATGAGGCATAATCTATCAGACATAGTAAATTGGTTTGTATTGTTTAATTTTGCTTCTTTGTGAAAACACAAGGTTTATTTCTAAACCCTTAGCTTCTATCTTAGAATTGATACTCAGCTTTTGTTCCA
>NW_025340607.1:0-4839 GCF_016433145.1 Gracilinanus agilis | reverse complement strand
AAAAAAAAAAACAAATACTAACATTCTTTAATATCTCTATTCTTGCTTCTAGCTCATCCCAAGATTGATTTTACCCAGAAGCCATTATACTCCCTAGAGTTCAACTGAGGAATAGTTGTGGGGTATCAGTAATTATGTCATTTAAGTATAAATTATCCACTCTGAGCTCCAGAGCTCTCTTTGTTGGTATATCAAGTGTTTTACTGAAGTATCATTGGATGTTAAATTAACATAAATGTGATTATATTTTTTTAAAGAATAGGTTAATTTTTTGCTTTTGTTTTTAACCTAGCTAACTATGTCTCACTTAAGATATGCTGCTATAAACTTCAAATCAGTTCAATTCAAGAAATATTTATTGAATGACCCATATTTGCTAGGTACTGAGTTAAATTCTAGGAATACAAATACAAGCAGAAAGAAAGGGAGATCCTGCCCTCAAGGAGCTGAGCTTACATTCTAGTGAGGGAGAGGATAACAGATAAAAGAAAGATCAGAAAATATAAGGGAAGAGGTGAAGAGGAGGTGGGGTAGAGAAAATCCACACATAGTGTTATCCTGGTCATCATCCTTAAAATGGAGTTTCTAGGAGGAACCAGTCAATTAGAGGAAAAGACCACAAGATGGAGGGGACTTCCAATGTAAAAAATACAGAGCTGTAGTGAACTTCCAGGTTGAAGAATTTCATATAAAATGGTAGAGAGAGTGAGAGTTAAGAGAGGAGTGTAGAAAGGAATAGATATTAGATATTTTGTTGTTAACTTGTTTTTTAGTCTAGTTTGATTCTTTGTGACCTTATTTGGGGTTTTCTTAGCAAAGATACCAAAGAGGTTGGCATTTCCTTTTTTAATATGTAATTTAATTTATTTTAAAAATTTCCCACATTTTATTTTTTATACTTTTTTTCCTGATTACATGTAGAAAAAAATTGATAATAATTTTCTGACATTTTGTAATCCTGGTTCTCCATTCCTCTATTCCTCCCTCTTCTCCAGATAGATAGCAGGTAATATGATATATATTGTACATGTACTATCATGCATCATATAACTATGTTTATCATACTGTGAAGAGACATAGTACTTATACAAGAAAAAAATTCATGGAGGAAATAAAGAGTGGCATGTTTCAATCTGCTTTTAGACTCAAACAATTCCTTCTATGGTAGTGGTTAGCCTTTTTCATGATGAATCTCTTGGAGCTGTCCTGTATCCTTGCATTGCTAATAGTATTTCCTTTTCTAAAGTGTTATGAATACAAAGATTAAAAATGAAAGAATTCCTGCTCTTATGCAACTTAGATTCTATTGGACTCGTGTGTGTGTGTGTGTGTGTGTGTGTGTGTGTGTGTGTGTGTGTGGCAGCACATATAAAGATACATATATAACAAATATATGTATAATAAATTAAAGTAATTTGAGGAACATTAATAACTGAGGAGTCTAGGTCTTCTTTAGGAGTTGGCCTTTCACCATGCTTTGAGGGAAAATGAGGGGATTCTAGAAGGCAACAATGAGAAGGGAAGGTTTTCCAGGTATGAGGGATGACTGTACAAAGCCCTGGAGTTGTTATATCATGTATAGGGAATAGTGAGTAAAGCAGTTAGGCTGAAAAAGAGAATGTGATGGAAAATGAAACGATAGATCACACACAGGTCAGAGCCTGTTTTGATATCTAAAAAGGTTAGAGCTAAACTGTGAAAGATTTTAAATGTCATAGAGGAGTTTAGATTTTTTATTCTGGAATCAATATGGAGACAGTGAACTTTCTTTATGAAACATGGGAATAACATAGTCAGACCTATGCTTTAAGAATAACCCTTTTGCAGATGTGTGGAGAATGGATGAGAGAAGGGAGTCTATGGAGGTAGAGAGCCCAATTAGGAGGCTATTAGAATCATCCAGATGAAAGGGAAAGCTGGCCTGAATTAGCATAAGAAGACAGATACAAAAGAAGTTGGGCAGGTAGTGTAATGGACGGTTACCGGGAATGTTAACTATTACTATTTGTGGGTTCCCACTGGGGCGAGAGAGACAGGAATGACAGATGAACAGGACCCAACAAGGTAGGGAGACCAAGTTTAACTACTAGGAGGTTACAGTTACTGGAAATGGCAGTTAGGCTCCAACAGTCATTCAGCCCACCTAGGCAAGGGCCTATGGAACCAGCAGGCAAAAAGCAAAGGTTTATAACAGTTTTTATTCAGGGACTATATGATAAAGGATGGGGATTGGGATTCTACACTTACAAGTTAAGGGCAAACCACAGGGGCAAGGGAAGGACTTAACTACACTAAACTAAGACCTAAACCAAACAGGGCCTAGAGAAAAGCAGGACAGGAGTGAGTATCCTCACAACAGTAGTGTTCAGCCTCACTCCAGTGATGTTTCTGCTCCTCCTGGACCACCAGCTGCACTCTTCCAGGTGGGTAGATTCTGGGAGCTGATCCAGCCCAAGTTGACCTGCAATTAAGGTTGGGATCTACCAAAATCTCCCACAAGTAGGTGACAGTCTTTCCACAAGATCACTGGTAAATCTGGTGTCTCCTAGTTGTCAGTTGCTCCTTGCCCCAACCGCCATGGAGTCTCTCTCAGTGAGCAAGAAACACACTTCCTGCTTCTTCATTTCATCTTGGAATTCTCCAGCCCTTCCTGCTAGGTCCAGCACTAATACTAAATTAATAACTAAATAATCCTCACAACAGTAGGTAGAACTGAAAAAATTTGGTAACTGATTAACTAAAGGAGCTGAGCAAGAAGGACATCAAGGATAATCCCTAAATTATGAATCTGAATGCCTGGAGGTATGGTGGTGGCCTTAACAGAAATATGGAGTTTGGATTCTGCCTTCAGCAGTTAGGCAGAAGAAGGGAATAAGTATTTATATAGCATCTACCATGTGCCAAATGTTAAGCACTTCTTATTCTCATTTAATCCTCACAGCAACCTTTGGAGTAAATATTGTTATTATCCTCATTTTATAGTTAAACTGCAGAGATAAATAGAGGTTAAGTAACTTTCCCAACTATAGTTAGTGTCTGAGGTCAAATTTGAATGCAGGCCTGGCTTTCTATCCACTGTACCACCAGAGCTACCTCTTTAAGACAGTCTGACATAGTTCCTAGAATATGGAGCTTAGAGTCAATAAGATCTGGGTTTGGATCCCAACTTTGACATTTAGTACCCAGTATAACCCTGAGCAAGTCATTTAATTTCTGTGTGCCTCAAGTAACTATATGATTCATCTACAAAGCTAGAAATCTTGCCCACCACTGGTAGAGGAGGTTATTCTTGCTAACAAAATCATGGATTGCTTATCCAATATTTACTTAACATTTCTGTGAAAATAAAAATTTTAAATTATTTTTGGGTGTTCGCTCATATCTTTTATTGAATTTCATCAAAGGAAACTTCATGCTCTTATTCACTGTATATGAGGACAAAATTTGGAGAAAACAATTTGTGAGCTATTAATTTCTGCTAGTTTTATAATATCTCAAGTTTATTTGTCTCCTTAGCATATAGCATATTGTCTGGCACATAGGAAGTCTTTAATATATGTTTAATTTTTAAAATTTATTTTCTTGCTATAAAAATGATCCCATTAGAAATGGGTAGTTAAAAGGAGAGTTCCTTTTTCTTTTAAATAGAAAATAATTAAAATAATTAAAATAATTAGATTTAAGATTAGCTATGTCTCTGAAGGAGGAAGGGAAGAGATGAAAACATACCTTTCATCAGAATATATCCATTTTTGTTTTGTCCAGTTGTGTGTGACTCTGTGATACTATTTGGAGTTCTATTGGCAAAGTTATTAAAGTGGTTTGACATTTCCTTGTCAAGCTCATTTTACATATGATGAAATCAGGGTCATATTGCTAATGAGTATCTACAGCCAGATTTGAATTTACAAGATGAAACTTCTTTTCTTCAGACCTGGCACATAGTATATATAAATATAATATTTCTTGATGGCCTTTTTCTATTTATTGCTTTCCTCAAGTACATATATACTGTTTTTAGGCTATGTCAGTGTTGACAAATCTTTTAGAGATGGAGTGCTGGGTTGCCCCCCCCCCGCCTTACCCCAGAAAGAGGAGGGAGGAATTGCTCCCATTGGCTGTTGGTGTAATGACATTTTGTTATGCAATATGAAAATCAAAATGATTGACAGTTAGCTCTTTAGAATTTGGAATGAGCTGAGCTTGGCATAGGTTGGCAGGTGCAAATTCAGTTGATGGGAGAGTATAAAAGGAGGATTAGAACTGAGACAGAGATCTCAATTTTGAGAGAGGGATTGGTGGGAGGTCTTGGTTGGGTTTGGGTATGCCAAAGGTCAACTTGACATACTAGCAACCAGCACTGATCACTTCCATAGTCTTAAATCCTGTGTTATCCTATACTGAACATCCTGATTCTAATGTGCTCATCAAGAAGAAGCAACATCATTTACCATCAAATAACCTGATTCAGGTTGAAGCAGTCTGGCTCTGCCAGGCTGATAAGTGGCAAACTAATCATTAACAACTGACCAGCTTGAATACCCTGATTACCTTCAATTCATATACCATCTTTGTCATCAACAGCTTAGGCCAAGGATCTCCTATACCCCTCTTCCCATTATTTCCCTGCTTCCCTCCCCAAGCCTGTTATTATTAAATCTTTATACTCACCTAAAGTGAATGTCATCTTTACCATAGAGATTAGTGAATAATATATTCTTGGGTATTTGAGGGAAGAGGAGATTTATTTCAACTGTAGAAAGGTTTGAATCATAGTCAACCACCGTTATCCATATTGAGCCTGGATAGACAGTTAGAGGTAGTATATTCTTTTTTTTT
>NW_025340606.1:0-3554 GCF_016433145.1 Gracilinanus agilis | reverse complement strand
AAAAAAGTCTGGGAACCACTGGTCTATAGGTTTCCTTCTCTGATTTTGGTCTTCCTGGCTTGGGAATCAGTACCATATTTGTATCATAAAAAGAATTTTGTAAGACTACTTCTTTGCCTGTTTTGTCAAATAGTTTGTAGAGTATTGGGATTAATTGATCTTTAAATGTTTGATAGAATTCACTTGTGAATCCATCGGGCCCTGATAATTTTTTCTTAGGGAGTTTCTTGATGGCTTGTTCAATTTCTTTTTCTGATATGGGATTAAGTATTCTATTTCCTCTTCTGTTAATCTAGGCAATTTGTATTTTTTAAAATATTCGTCCATTTCACCTAGATTGCCATACTTATTGTCATATAATTGGGCAATATAGCTCTTACTAATTGCCTTAATTTCCTCTTCATTAGAGGTGAGAGCACCCTTTTCATTCATGATACTGTTAATGTGGTTCTCTTCTTTCTTTTTCTTAATTAAATTAACCAATACTATATCTATTTTATTTGGAGTTTTTTCAAAATATCAGCTCCTAGTCTTATTTATTACTTCAATCATTCTTTTATACTTGACACCTTTTAGCTGTTTGACTTTGGGTTAATTTCCCAGTGTCTGCCTTCAACTGCAAAATGAAAGTACCAATCTGAGCCTTTCTCCAAAGACTATTTATTGTGAGAGTCAGAAGAGATTTGTATGAGAGTGCTTTGGACTTGGCACCAAATTGGCACAGCAGACAAATAACCAGGCCTGGAGAAGGGAGGCCCAGGGCTCAAATATGGCCTCAGGCACTTCTCTTGCTTTGTGATCCTGGGCAAATCACCTAATCCCATTTGCCTAACCCTAGCCCTTCAGTCTTCGAGTTGTTCCTAAGACCAAAAGTAAAGGGTTTTGGTTTTTTAAAGTGCTTTGTAAAGTACTCAACAACCTAGAAAGTATTATTATTTAATAGGAGAGCCTAGAAGACATAGCCTCCCTAAGTGTTTAAAACCCAAAAGAATTACACTCTATTTTTTAAAACAGAGAATGACCATTTTTACTACTTTTTTGATATAGTTCAAAAAATGATAGCTAAAGCAATAATAAAAGAAAAGCAAAATGAGGGAATAAACATAGGTAAGAAGGAAAAAAAACTAAATGCTTTTTGCACACATGATGAACCTTAATTATTCAGCTACAGTTTATTGAAACAAGTAATGTTAGCAGGAGGATCTAAAATAAACTCACCTAGAACAAAGTGAATAGAACCTGAAGAACAGTAATATAATAATACTAATATTGTAAAAACCAGCAATGGTAACAACTAGGAAAGAATTAGGAACTCTGATCAATTTGATAAACAATTATTAAGGAATTACAGTCTAATAGTTTCAGACTCTGTAAGGTAAGGAAGGGAGAGAGATTTCGGGGACAGGGAATCATCTCAGTATCCATAAAATTCACTAATGAATTTAGTTGGTCTCTCTTTCCATCTACTGTTAAGGGAGAGGACTTGGGGATGGATGTATGCTCTAAAAATTACTCCTAAGATAGGTACCCTTCCAGGCTAGTCTCCCAGATTTTTACCAATAACCATCAGCACAATTCCTATGATCCTTGTCCTTGGGCCAAAATATAAAGCCAAACTCACCTGATAAATAAAATCATTTTAACTAAGTAATATAAAAGGTATCATTGTACTTTCTCCCTCCCTTCTTTCTTCCTTCCTTCCTTTCTTTCTTTCCTTCTTTCTCTTCCTTCCTTCCTTTCTTTCTCTTCTTTCCTTTCTTCCTTCCCTCCTCCCTCCCTCCCTCTCTTTACTTCTTTATTGTGTTTTCCTATATTGCCAGGTTTGGAAGAACAGCATCCACTTCTGACCACATCTTAATGAAAGGCCTCCAACTTAACAGTACAAATTAAGTGGATACCAATCATTAGTGTTTTCCTGATAGGGCTTCAGCCCTCCTACCTACAACATGGGGAGGCTCTACCTAAAAGAAGACAAAGTTGTCCCTAGATTCTGACTGGCCTTATGTGATGGGTCTCTGATTCCCTAATAAACCTTCCCCCCCAATCCCTTCCAAGCCAACAATGGTTATGCCCAAATCAAAGCTGCCCCTGGGACCTGATCAGCCCTATCCTCCCAGAGGCAGTTTCAGGTGTCTCAGACATGGTGGATTTCTGAAAGCCCACAGGCTGTGGGTCATCTTATCTTGCTCTGCTAACCAGCCACATTAAACAAGGGAGAGAGATCCACAGAAGCTAAGTACTACTGAATCCTTGTGGCATATCCTTGATGTGTTAGGGCAAAGTTAACCTTCTTTTAAATGTTCAGTAACTTGTAAATGCCTCATTTTATCCCAACATCAAACCAGAATTAAGAGAAAGTTGGTGTAAAAGCAGAGAATGAAGCCTTTCTTAATCACTCCACCCTCTCTTCCCATCCAAAATCATTAACTTCATAGCCATAGAAACTTTGAATTTATTTACATGTAAATATCTTGTATCACCACCCCCCCCCCCCAGGTAGAACATAAATTCCCTGAAGGTTGTGGTTAAAAGGATAGTCAAAAGAAAAAGGACTTGAACCTAATAAGGAAAAGAAGTTTCTGAATGTTTTGGAGGGATGTGAAATTGTGAAGAAGCCGAGTTTGAATTTGCAGAAGAGAAACTGAGGAAATATTGAATGAGAACAATCTCCAAGTTCAGATCCTTCTTCTGTCTTCTATAAGAGAAGGGTATAGGAGGAACTGCATTAAAGAATGAGATCCTGAAAAGTAGAACTTGAAAAGGAGATAGTTGACAAGGTAAGGTAAGAAAAGGTAAGTAAAAATAGGCTGCTAAGATAAACTGGTAAGCAAAACAAATCTGTGAACGTTTAAGAAATGAATACTGATTGGGAAGGAAGTACTATGTGGCTGTAAAGTCATTGCTAAGACAAAGGAAAGGAAACTGAGTGTGGCTCACACTTTAAGTGATGAAAGGCTAAATGGAAGTGTTTAGGAGGTGGGTATAAATACTCACAAGTAGTTTTGTTTTCTTTTTTTAAACAGGATGAGAATCTCAATATGAAGAGTAAGGTGAATTCTGTAATAACTTGCACTGAGCATGCAATGTTTATAGTTTTATATTTATATTTACATTTTTGTTGCAGCCAAGAGATTGCTCTGTATATTCAAATATAAGCCAGTCTTCTTCCTAGAAGAAAAAATAAAGAGATTCAAGGAGTGTCTTTCCACATTCTAAAATATCAGGGACAATGTAGTGTTCCTTTAAAATAACAGAAATTGGGGCCATTAGGTGGCTCAGTGGATAGAGAATCAAGCCTAAAGATGGGAGGTCTTGGGTTCAAATCTAGCCTCAGACACTTCCTAGTTCTATAACTCTGGGTAAGTCACTTAACCCCCATTGCCTAGCCCTTGCTGCTCCTTGGCTTTGGAACCCATATACAGTATTGGTTCTAAGTCTGAAGAAAGGGATTTAAAAAAAATAACAGAAATTGAGTGTCAAGGGTGGGGAGAGGAGCATCTGAGGTGGTGAAGGATAAATGTGGCTATTAAGGGGATACTGAAGAATAAAAGAAT
>NW_025340605.1:0-1027 GCF_016433145.1 Gracilinanus agilis | reverse complement strand
TGACTAATGGATTAATTAATTAATTAATTGATGATAATGTTTTATCTAAGTACACATTACACATGTAAAATCTGTCAGGTTGCTTTCCATTTCAGGGAGATGGAAAGAGAAAGAGGATGAAAAGGAGAGAAGAATTTGGAACGCAAAATTTAAAAAAAAGACTGTTGAAAATTGTTTTTACATGTAATCTGTGGAAAATATTTTTTTTTTTAAAAGAAAGAAAATTGGGCTTGCTTTCTTTTCCTTGGAGTACAGACTTTGTAGAGAAGGAGGGCAACACTGACCCCTTGTGGTAAATTTGATAAAGCCGATGAGAAAAAGCCTTCGTCAGAACTCACATTATTCTAATTTGAAGTTCATCACTTTATCATCCATTAGGCTACACTGTCTTTTTTTTTTTTTTAAGAATTATTCACATGTGCTTGTCCTTAATTCTGAGAGATAGAAAGTCCAAATGACAGCATAAATCTAAAGGTGGAGGGAACCTCAGAGTATTAGTCCAACCTTCATCACAATGAATGAAGAAAAGGAGATATGAGAACAGAAGGGACTTGCCCAAGGTCACCAGTCAATAAACATCAAAGAGAGGATTTGGATTGGAATACCTTGACTACTAAGTAGGAGTCCCATTTATATCAAGCTGGTAAATCAGTGGAGTTGGCCCCAGTTCTCAAGTGAAGAAACTAAAGTTCAGAGTTAAATGACTTGCCCAAGATTGAGCTAAGGAAGTATCAAGGCTAGTATTAAATTGGATCTTCGGACTTAGAAACCAATGCTCTTTGGACTACACTATCTAACCAAGAAAGGTAGGTAGGTGGTACAATGAATAGAGTGCCAGACCAGCATCAGAAAGACCTGAGTTCAAATTTGGCCTCAAAAACTAGCTGTATGACCCTAGGCAACTCATTTAACTTTGTTTGTCTCAGTTTCTCATCTGCAAAATGAGCTGGAGAGAGAAATGGCAGACCACTGTAGAAACTCTGCCAAGAAAATCCTAAATGGGATCACAAAGAACCAAACATGACTG
>NW_025340604.1:0-1616 GCF_016433145.1 Gracilinanus agilis | reverse complement strand
ATATATATATAAAGAATAGATTTGGAATTAGATAGTCTGGGGCAGTGATGGAAAAACTTTTGGAGACCAAGTGCCCAAACTGCAATCCTCACACCAACTGTGAACCCCCACACCATACCCCAGACAGGGGAGGGAGGAAGTGTTCCCATTGGCTGCTGAGCAGAGAGGCAGGTGATGAGAGAAATGTCCTCAAGTATGGTGGAGAGGGGGATAGGAGTAGTAGCACATGTAGCATTAGTTTGCCAACATGTGTCTAGGTTCTAGTCCTGGTTCTACCACTTACTAGCTTCATGACTATTAGCAAGTCACTTTTCCTCAATGAAACTCAGTTTCCTGATCTATAAAATGGGGATGATAATACTTTTCCCATATACTTCACTGGATTATTTTGAGGATTAAATAAGTTAAGGCATATAAAAGGACTTTGAAAACTGCGAAGTACTTATGAAAGCCCAAGATAATAAGATTTGTCCTCCAGATTTCTCAAAACTTCTTAGGCACATGTGCTGTTCAGTTCCAATAAGCTACAGATTCTTTAACATCTTCCTTCCCTCATTCCCATGTCAATCAGTCAATAAACAGACATTTATTAGGTGACTTCTACATGCCTGGCACTGTGTTAGGTGCTGAAGATACAAGGACAAATGTGAAACAGTCCTTGCCCTCAAGGTGCTTACGTTCTAGTAGGGAGAAACAATATAAACCTAAATAGGTGCACATAGGTTATATACAAAATAATGAACTAAGTATTTTGGGGGGGTAGGGGTGGATCAAAAACAGCTTTGGGACAAAGGTAACATTTGAATTCAAATTTGAAGGAAATAAGGGTTTTGATACATGGAAGAATGAGCAAAGCCAGAGAGAGCTGTGAAGTGCCATATGTGAAGAATGGTAAGAAAGCCAATTTCTGGACTGTGGCATACTTGGAAATGAGAAATATCTATAATAAGACAAGAAAGTCTGGTTTCGGCCAGGTTGTGAAGGACAATTAATAGGAAACAGAGGAGTTTATATTTGATTCTATGGAACCACTGTAATTTATTTAGTAGTAAGGTAATATGACCAGAATTGCATTTTAGGAAAATCATTTGAGTGGTAGTGTTGAGGATGAATTGTAATAGTACAAAACTTGACACAGAAAGCCTAATAAGGAGGCTAATGCAATGGGTCCAAAATAGACTAGTGACTGAATGGAAATAAAGGGATGAATATGAAGTATGTATAAGTAGAAATGATAGAATAATGTGGAAAATAAATGAATATGTGGGTTGAGGAAGAGTGAAGTGTGGAGGGTGAAATTGAAGTTGTAAACCCAGGTGACTAGAAGGATGGCCGTGCTCAGAAATAGGGAAACTTAGAAGAGGCATGTGCTTTAGTAAAAATATAACAATTTCTCTTTTGAGTATGTCAAATACATTTCATATATCTACAGGACATCTCTTCAAAACATCCGAATGGCAGTTGATGGCATTTAACCAGAACTCTGAATTGAACTAAGGGCTGGATATATAGATCTGGGAGTCATATACATAGAGATGATAGTTAAATCTATTATCACTGATCATTGAAGGAGCACCTTGTGGTATACCCACAATTAGAGATGATGATATTGTTGA
>NW_025340603.1:0-1049 GCF_016433145.1 Gracilinanus agilis | reverse complement strand
TCTCTCTATTTCTCCTCATTCTGTTTTCTCTCTTGATTTATCTTTCTCTTTATTTCTCTTATCCTATCCTGCCACCCACCATTTTTTCTTTTGCCTTACTCTCCTTTCTTCTCCATTTCTCCTTTATGACCCTCTCTCTCCATCTATTTCCCCTTCCCCTATTTCTCTCCATCTTCCCTCTTTCAGTTCCCTCTCTCTCATTCTCCCCTTCTACTTCTTCATCCTAGCCCTCCTCATCAGTTTCTCTTTGCCACTATCTCTTTGAGTCAGCCACTAGGGCAGTGATTACTGCTGGACCTAAGAGTCAGGAAAACTTGAGTTCAAATCCAGCTTGCTGTACTTATTAGCCTTGGGATCCTGGACAAGTTATTAACTTGTGCCTCAGTTTTCTCAGTTGCAAGAGGGGATAATAATAGCACCTACTTTCCAGGATGCTTGTAAGCCCAAATTAGGTAATATTTGTCTTAGCACAGAGCCTGGCACACAGTAGGCGCTATCTAAGTGCTTATTCTCTGTCTGTCTCTCCGTGTCTTGTCTCCTCTCCTCTCCAGCCAGGGCTGGAAGCTAGCAGCCCCACAGTAGGTCAGCTTGTTGACCACCACTGTCCAGCAGAGCTCTGACATGGATTCCTAGGCTATTCTCTCCCCATCTCTCTGATTCCCATCTTCCTCTCTTTTTCTCCTGTTCCAAAGGGACAGGAAATGCAGCCAGCAAGGTCAGGGGTTGGACAGCAGCAGCGCCTTCCCCCGGGGGGCGTCTGCACAACACAAGGACTTCATCTGCCAGCAGTGAAAGGTTGGGGGGGGGAGCAGAAGGAGAGGGTGGCCTCTTCCTGTTTATCAGACTCTTACAGACCCCCTCGAGGGGAGGGGAGGGGGAAGCCTGGGGGATGGGTTCCTCCCCAACCTTGGGCCCCTCACTCTGCCTAGGCAGTTCCCCCCATTCTCCTAGAACTCCCCCCATAATCCAAAGACTACTGGCGGCCCAGCTGCCTTTCCTCACGCGGGGAGAGGCCTCTGCGCCTCCTCCCCGGGGCAGCCGGGGACCCT
>NW_025340602.1:0-1050 GCF_016433145.1 Gracilinanus agilis | reverse complement strand
AAAGTCTATCACATTTGATCATTCCACAATATTGCACTTAGTGTGTATAATGTTCTCATGGTTCTTGTACAAAAACTTTTAAAATTTAATGTAGTCAAAGTTATTTATTTTATATCTTGCAATGTCCTCTGTATTGTCTGGAAATAAATTTTCCCCTTATTCATAGATCTGACAGGTAAACTATTCCATGTTACCCTAATTTGTTCGTGGCTTTATGCATTATTTCTAAATCATGTATTCATTTTGATTTTATCTTGATATATAGCATGAGGTATTTATCTGTGGATAGGCCAATTGCCATATTGTTTCCCAGTTTTCCCAGCAGTTTTTTTTTTATCAAATAGTGAGTTCTTTTTCTAAAAGTTTGGATCTTTAGGTTTGTCAAACACTTGGTTACTATGATAATTTTCTACTGTGTGTTGAGTGCCTAACCTAATCCAATGGTCCACTACTTATTTCTTAGCCAATACCAAATGGTTTTGATGGTTGCTGCTTTATAATAAAGTTTAAGATCTGCTACAGCTAAGTCTTCTTCCTTCATATTTTCTTTCATTAATTCCCTTGATATGCTTGGTCTTTTGTTCTTCTAGATGAATTTTGTTATTTTTTTCTACCTCAATGAAATACATTAGGGTTAATTTGATTGGCATGGCACTAGGTAAGTTAATTTAGGTAGAATTGGCATTTTTATTGCATTGGCTTGGCCTAACCACAAGTAATTAATGTCTTTCCAATCATTTATCTCTGAGTTTATTTGTACAAAAAAGGTTTTTCATTTATATAACACTTTACAGTTTGCAAGGCATTTTATATCCATTATCTAATTTATGCTTCACAGTGACAATTTTAAAACATTATCTTATTTGATCTTCACGATGACCCACTCAGTGTGATAATTACTATTATCACATTCATTTCATAGAGGGAAAACTATTGATCAGAGAGTTTAACTGAGTTTTTCAGGGTTATATAACCAATGAATATTAAGGAAGAATTGGAATTCAGACCTTTCTTACTTCAAGGATTGTGTTCTGCCCACTACTCAATGCT
>NW_025340601.1:0-1343 GCF_016433145.1 Gracilinanus agilis | reverse complement strand
GAAGGAAGGGGGGGAGGGAGGGAGGGAGGGAGGAAGAATGAGAAAACCCATTGTGGTTGGAAATACAGAAATTCTACTTCCTTACCTCTGCCTGCCTCTCTCTCTAAATGTTTAATTAACAGATGTAAAATAGTTCCTTTAAACTATTTCCACTAAAGTCTTGTGAAATAAGCAAGTTAAGGAGATAGCTAATGGCAAATTCTGGAAGACTTTTGGGGAAAGCAGGAGTAGATAGATAGAAGAAAGCAAAAAGTGAAATAAAGGGGTAGAAAGAGTAGAAAAATACAAAACGGGGTTTGGGGGAGAACACGGAGAAAAAGGCAAGGCAAGGGAGAAAGTCTGATCTAGATCCACAGGTTGGATCTACAGAAAAGCCATTCTTAAATAAGGAATGACAATAATTGGCCAAACGAGTGGGAGTTGGCCTACCCAAAACTTAGAAAAAGAGCAAAATCTCCCAGGACTCAGTTCCCTGCAAAAAGTGAGCCGAAGTAAAAAAGAGAACAGGTGCGTCCTCTGAAGGTTCAGGGAAACTCTTCCATCGCTCCCTCCCCCCCTCTCTACCCGGGGCTCCCCCGCCCACCCAGGGCTCCAGCATCCTCCTAGTTCTGGAGACTATTCTTGAAGTCTTTGCTTCGGCAGAAGAGCCTGGGGGGCGTCGGCCTGGGGCACAGAGGGGCAGCTGCTGCCACACTGATATGGAGCTGAAGGGCGGTCTCCGGGAGGAAGAAAAGGAGAAAGAAGAAGAGAAGCAAGCAAGTACAGCCAAGACAGGCGCCGCGGGGACATGAGGCCCCAACTGGAGGAGGGGGAGAGCAGCAGCAGCAGCAGCAGCAGCAGCAGCAGCAGCAACGGGAGGACCCAGAAGCCCCAAAGCCCCGAAAAGTTCCAGCGGGTCCGGAGCAAAAAGAGGCGCAAACGGGGCCGTGTGGTAGGGTTGAGCCAGCAGCGGCAGGCTGCCAACGCCCGGGAGAGAGACCGCACACACAGTGTCAACAGCGCTTTCACCACACTCCGTACCCTCATCCCCACGGAGCCCGCAGACCGCAAGCTCTCCAAGATCGAGACCCTGCGCCTGGCTGCCAGCTACATTTCCCATCTAGCAAACGTGCTCCTATTCCCACCCGAGACGTTTGGGGGTCCCCAGGCCCGTCCCCCGCTGCACTATCTGCCTTGCCTTCGGGACAGCGAAGGAGGTGCTGGTGGCAGCTCTTATGGGAGCGTAGGAGCCCCGCGGCCCATCTGCACCTTCTGCCTCAGTCACCAGAGGAGGGTGGTAAGGATGACCCCTCACTCCCAGAGAAATGAGAGAGAGAGAGAGAGAGAGAGAGAGAGAGAGAGAG
>NW_025340600.1:0-1531 GCF_016433145.1 Gracilinanus agilis | reverse complement strand
ACACATCTATTAGTCCATCTATCTACTTATCAATCAAAATGTAATCTATCAAACTATAATCTCTCAATCAGTCATCAATTTGTCCATCTGTTTCAGCTGTATGTCCATCATTTAACTATCGATCCATCTATTTATCCCTTTACCTATCCATATATCTGCCTATCCATCTATTCATCAATCTATCTATCAGTACACTACCATTCTTTCTATCCATTTATCAATCTATAATATATCAATTTCTCGATCTAGCCATCCATCTAGTTATAATCCATCAAGCAATCTATTGATCAATCAACCTATAACCTTTTAATCCATCCTTTTGTCCAGCTGTCTTTCTGTCTATCTATCATCTACTGATTTATCCATTGATATATAATCTATCAATATATCAACTCATATATCAATCTATAATTTATCAACATAGCATCCTATCATATATCTATCCATCTATCAATCATTATATAATCTATCATTTAATATCTCAATCAATATTCTATCAATCAAAAATCTACCTATCCATCCATCTGTCCATCTTTCTCTCTATTCATCCAGCCAGCTAATGAGACATCTATCAATCTATATTCTATCAGTTTATCCTTCTATCAATTAATAATCAATGTCTTCATTGGCCCACTATTCTGTCATATATCAGTCTATCCATGCATTTATCAATCAATATATAATCATTCAGTCTATAATCTATCAATGTGTAAGATATCAATCATCTATCCATCCATCCAACATCTGTTTCTATCAATCTATCTCTAATCCAACATTCTATCAATCTACTTATGAATTTATAATCTATAATCAACCTATAAATCTATCATATACCTTTCTATCTATTCATTTGTCTATCCCTCATTTTTTCTATCTATAATCTAAAAGTCTGTCTCAGCAATCTAACATTCTCAACAATAAATCTATAATCAATCTATCAATATATCATATCTCTCTTTATCCATCTATCAATCAATATCTACACTATCATTTAATAGATCTATTAGTCTGTCAATTCATCCATCCATCTGTCCAGCAGCCTTAGTCTATCTATTTATCCATCTATCTATCAATCTATCAAGCAACCTCTAATCTCTCAATCAATCTAAATTCTATCAATCTATTAATCTATCTGTCAATCCATTCTCTATCTATCCATCTATTCATCAATACATAAGGTATATTAATCCATGAATCTATAATCAATCAACCTTTCAATTATATAGATATATGTATCTATCTCTCAATCAATCCATAATCTATTGATCAACCGATCAATATATCATATCCACCCATCTAGCAATCAATATATAACTTATCAATCAATTATCAGTCTATGAATCCATCCATTCATCTCTGTCTACCTTTATGTATATTGATCCATCCTTTCATATAGCCAATCATCAGTCTATCCAGCTAATTATTCATCAAGCTACATATTTATAATATATCAATTATCCGTATATCCATCCATCTTTCCATCCGTGTATCTATGTATACATCAATCTATCTAAAATTCTGTCTATCCTTC
>NW_025340599.1:0-1148 GCF_016433145.1 Gracilinanus agilis | reverse complement strand
GATATGTGACAGGATCATGTGCTCTCTTGAATGCTTTGTGCATATCCAAAAAAATAGCTGCTGCTCTTCGACACAAACATAAGGACAAATCCATTTTATATTCACTTGTAAATGTGTATCTAGATTCATTGGATGCAGAAGCAGTTTCCTTATCTATCAATTGCAGTATTTCATGGAAATAACTTTTGTTATAATCCCTTCCCATTTCTGAATAAGATTCAATAGTTTTGTTGACCAGAGACATGATGTCTTTGGTAGTTTGCCTTATGATCACCCTATCACTCTCTGCTATGGAGGGAGTGAAAACATGATATATTTTCTTCATTTTGACATGTTTTTCAAAATCAATGGAAAATGTTTCCCTTCTGGAACATAATAGAAGTTTGCTTATGACATTGTGCTCCCACCTAAAATAGTCTAGAAAGACAATCCCCAAATCTACCTCTATATTGGGGTCTTCTTCAGGAGGGGAACTTGAGGACACTTTATAGACCCACATTGTCCAAAGTTGGTTAAATTTCTCTCTTAGTTCATCCTCACTTAATTCTTTACCTGTTACTAAGAGAGCCACATCTCTACTTCTTAACAACAACTGTTCTTCATATTCTGATTTATTTTTATCTAATTTATCTTGACTTTTCCTTGAACTAAGAAAATCAGTGGATTTTCTGGTGATTTCTGAAACAAGGGTCTCTTTAAGATTTCTAAATTTATTCTCAAAATTTCCCTTCCATTGAATCAGGATTTCATTGTCTTGGTCTTCATCAAAATATCTTTGAAGTTCTTGCCTGATTGCTTCATATTTTTCTGCAACATTAGCCTCAATAGAACTTCTTGTGAGATCCTGGATTTCCCCATTTTTAATCTGATTGGTCAGATGGTTTTCCAAACCCAATACATGACTTCTAAGCTGCAAAGTGCAGTTGTTATACATTGTCTTGAGTTTGCTTATGGTCATGATCTCCCTGGTATTTTTAAAGCTGAAGATGAAGTTTTCCTTCACCAAGGCTTTCCACAAATCCTGGATCCGGATTTTTATATCAGACATCTTCAGGATGCTGCCCTTGGATTCTCCTTTGGCAGCCAAAATAATTCCTCTTGTAAGATCCTGGATGTTGTGGCTATAAGTGGGGTTGGGAGCAGCCATT
>NW_025340598.1:0-1153 GCF_016433145.1 Gracilinanus agilis | reverse complement strand
GTCTACAGAGTAGATGGAAGAGTTGGGTATCAACTATGTTAATAGAGGAATTTGCTTTTATGAGTAAAACTTCATCAGAGACTAAATGAAAAGAAAATAGACAAGGGATTTTGAGAAAAAGGATAGAAAAAATGGTAGCACATGTCCACTAGTTTTAGTTTTTCAATAATTTCATCTGAGAAAGATGAGAATGAAAAGATGTGGGTGGCTCTACAAAAATAAAACTGGAATAAGTTCTGTGGAGAGTGAAATAGTGAATCAGAGAAGAATAAAAGGATTCCTCTGCTGCAGTAATGGACTGGTTGTGGGACAGCATGGATTTGTATTCAACCCTGTAATCATTATTGTAAGATTTTCTCCAGCTTTTGTTCACTAGTTCTGTAATGCACAGTTCTTGTAGAGGAACAAAGGAGGCAGATGGTGGGAGTGATACACACCTGAAGTTTAGCTAGAGAAGAACATAGGATAATGGAGCAATAATTTTATGCCACTGTAGACTTGAAGTGCTAGATTTTGGAGCTGAGATTGGAGAGGAGAAAAGTAAAATTAGAACATGAGCAATGGTGTGAGAACAGTCCAAAAGATGATTAATAACAAGTATAGGAGAGGTAAAACAAAGAGAAAGGAAGAATTCTGGGAGGTGTTGGTAAGAGAAAATGATTAAATTGACTGTCCAACTAATGTAGTGGAACACTTGTGGGAAAAGATCAGATCTAGTGTGAAACTATCTCTATATGTAGTTGAAGTGAAGTGAAGAAGTAGATCTTGGGACTCAGTACTGAAAAAGGCAGAGAAAAGGGAGGGTTGGGTTGTGTGAGGAAATGTGTGTGTGTGTGTGTGTGTGTGTGCACGCATGTGTAAGTGTGTATATTTTTTGTGTGTGTTTTAGGAGGGTAAATAGTTTAACTTTATTGATGTTTCTTTTTATTTTATTTTTTTATTAATTTTTTATTTTTAGAAAAATTTTTCCATGGTTACATAATTCATGTTTTTACTTTACCCTTCACCCCCTCAAACCCCGCAGCCCCCATAGCCAACTCACATTTCTACTGGTTTTAACATGTGTGGTCAGTCAAGACTTATTTACATATTATTGACAGTTACATTGGTGTAGTCCTTTTGGGTCTACATCCCCAGTCATGTCCTCATCAAT
>NW_025340597.1:0-1105 GCF_016433145.1 Gracilinanus agilis | reverse complement strand
TCAAATATACAAGGAGTTATATCAATTGTATAAAAAATCAAGCCATTCCCCAATTGATAAATGGGCAAGAGACATGAATAGACAATTTTCAGGTAAAGAAATCAAAAGTATCAATAAGCACATGAGAAAGTGTTCTAAATCTCTAATAATCAGAGAAATGTAAATCAAAACAACTCTGAGGTATCACCTCACACATAGCATATTGACGAAAATGAAAGAAGGGGAGAGTAATGAATGCTGGAGGGGATATGGCAAAATTGGGACATTGATACATTGCTGGTGGAGCTGTGAACTGATCCAACCATTCTGGCTGGCAATTTGGAACTATGCTCAAAGGTCTATAAAAGTATGCCTGCCCTTTGATCCAGCCATACCATTGTTAGGTTTGTACCCCAAAGAGATCATAGATAAAAAGAATTGTACAAAAATATTTATAGCTGTGCTTTTTGTGGTGGCAAAAACTGGAAAAAGAGGTTATGTCCTTCAATTGGGGTATGGCTGTACAAATTGTGGTATATGCTGGTGTTGGAATACTATTGTGCTCAAAGGAATAATAAACTGGAGGAATTCCATGTGAACTGGAATGACCTCCAGGATTTGATGCAGAGCGAAAGGAGCAGAGCCAGAAGAACACTGTACACAGAGACTGATATACTATGGTAAAATAAAATGTAAAAGACTTCTGTACCAGCAGCAATACAATGACCCAGGACAATTCTGAGGGATTAATGGAAAAGAATGCTACCCACATTTAGAGGAAGAACTGCAGGAGAGGAAACATATAAGAAAAACAACTGCTTGAACACATGGTTTGAGGTGGACATGATTGGGGATGTAGACTTGAAAATACTACACCAATGCATCTAACAACATTTTGGAAATAGGTCTTGATCAATGACACATGTTAAAACCAGTGGAAATGTGCATCGACCATAGGTGGATGGAGTGCGGGCATGAAGGGGAAAGTGGGAGCATGAATCATGTAATAGTGTTAAAAATGAATATTAATAAATGGTTAAAAAAACATTGATTGCTCATGGGTATGACGTTATGCTTAAATTGGAGGCAGACTGGTAATAAGAAAGGCCTTTGAAGCTTCACTTGG
>NW_025340596.1:0-1598 GCF_016433145.1 Gracilinanus agilis | reverse complement strand
CATTCAGAGGAAGTACTGCAGGAGAGGAAACATAGAAGAAAAACAACTGCTTGAACACATGGGTTGAGGTGGACATGATTGGGGATGTAGACTCGAAACTACCACACCAATGCAACTATGAACAATTTGGAAATAGGTCTTGATCAATGACATATGCTAAAAACAGTGGAAATGTGCATCGGCCATGGGTGGGGGAAGTGGGGGGGGTGAAGGGGAAAGCAGGAGCATGAATCATGTAACCATGTTAAAAATGAATATTAATAAATGTTTAAAAAAATAACATGGCCAAGCCTGGGGTGGGACCCCTGACCCCCCCCACACACACCGTGTGTGGTCCTAGGCCCAGCGACCCCCTCCCCACCTTGGCTGCTCACCCCCATCCTCTGCATCCCAACAATGCTGGTGTACATGGTCCAGAGTAATTTTCATGGCTGTAGCTCAGTGAGGGCACCAGTTAGAGAGGGAGAAGGGGGTGGAGGAAGGAGGAAGCACTTCCACTGGGCAAGAGAGTGTCAACATGGAATCTAGAGACTCCAAACTTGTGGCCTAGTGAGATCTGGTTTTTAAAGGATTTTCTTTCTAGTTTTTTAACTTCAGGAGGAAATTTATATTCTTGCGTGCATATATTAACAAATTTGGGAGGGCAGAGATTAATGAATTGGGCATGCAACTTAAAAAACTAGAAAGCGAAATCTTTAAAAGGTTTTTAAAAAAACCCAAGTTTTAGAAATAGCTTGTTGGTTGGAGACCCCCAAAGCTTGTGCATATTCCCCATTCCCAGTTCCTGGGAGAAGTTACCCTGAAAGGAATCCCAGACTAGCAGTTACAGAGTGAAAAAACAGACCCTAGGGTGAATGCTAAATACCCTTTTAGTCTTAGGTAGTCTTCCCCATTGTATCAAAGACCCTTTCCAAGGAAGACACAACTGGGCAGGAACCATCCTTCAGTATCCTTTGTGTAAGCAGCCCCTTCCCTTACACCTCAGCCTCTGGCTATGATTCCTTTCCCAAGCTTGATTGTAAATCCCATCCTTACCAGTATAATGTCAATCATCTTTTCCAGCCCCTGGATTTTCCCAAATGGTATATAAGTCCCCCAATTTCTTTTGTTCCTCAGAGACTTCCTCTAGCTCAGTGGCACTTCCAGGCGATCAGGGAACAGTGCAAGCAGAGTTCACTCTGCATAAGGCACAGCTCTGTTTGGAGGCCTAATCATCCCTCTTCCCCCTTTCCCTTGATTAAAGAGTGGCTTTTATAACTATTTAATAGTTCTATGTTTTTTGTAAGTTAATAAGGGGAAAAGGCAGTGATGTGAGAAATTTCCTCAGGCACCTGGAGGGAGGAGGGGAGCAGCTCCCTCAAGAACCTCTGCTTTTCTAGTAACAAACTGGGGGAGGGAGGCTTGGAGAACAGCCCTGATGCCCACAGAGAGCTCTGCATGCCCTTTGGCACCTGTGCAATAGGTGTGCCATCCCTGCATTAGCCCTTTGAGACCAAGAAACCGCCTGTGCTGAAAATAATCCTGTAGGTCCTAGTGCACCAAAGGGTTGCCTCCGCCCCGCCCCAAGTCTGGTCCAGGTCCCAGGTCTCTCACACTCC
>NW_025340595.1:0-2473 GCF_016433145.1 Gracilinanus agilis | reverse complement strand
TAAAAACTTACTGACTAATTTTACCAAATTTTACTAATATTCTATGTGATAGTCACCTTCTGTCATTTCATTTTCTCTTCTGTTCTTCACCTTATCATAGCCTAGTATTTCTCATTTCTCATTATTTCCTTAGTTCCCTAATTTGATTTGATTTTCTTCAATTTTTTTTCTTAGCACTATAGCAAATCAATATAACTATAGACTGTACTCTTGTCCTGTAATTTTTTTCTTCCTTTTTTTTTTTTTTTTTTTTTTGCTGTTTTCACCTAGACATTACTGGATCTATTACCATTTTCTGTTATTTAATCTCAACTGGGTAACTAGGTGGTATAATGGATAAAATGCTAGGTTTGGAGACAGGAAGAACTGAGTTAAAACACTTACTAGCTGTGTAACCCTGGTCAAGTCACTTAACCCTGTTTGTCTCAGTTTCTTTATCTGTAAATGAGCTGGAGAAGGAAATGACAAACTATAACCTTATTTCCAAGAAAATCCCAAATGAGGGCATGAAGAGTCAGACATGACTGAAAAAAAACAATGAAAAAATTTCACAACTGAGCCTTCCAAGCAAGACAATATTTGTATTATTCCTCAATTGATTTCCTACCTCACTGCCCATAGGGGTTCTTTGAAACCTATTGCTTCCTCAAAATTCATAGCATTCACTCTCCCACAACGTTGTAGTAGAGGATATGCCTCATTTAATGGAGGATTATTAAGAATGTAATCTAAATGTCTTTGTGGGTTCACACTGGGTTGAAGGAGAGACAGGAATGTCTGATGGTCTGGATCAAAGAGGATAGGAAGACCAGGGTTTACTGACAAGCTCTTAACTGTCACAAGAATGGCAGTTGGCCAACAGTCACTTAGCTCACCTAGGTTAGGGCCTATGTAACCAGCAAGCAACAGGTAAAAGTTGTAACAGTTTTAATTGAATAAATAAATAAACAAGGATGGGTATTAGGGATTCTACTTTTAACATCTAAGCTCAAACCACAAGGTCAAGGGAAGGACTTCTTTTGACCTAAGCCAGGCAGAGCCCAAAGGAAGCAGTACTGAAGTCACAGGGGAAAAGCTCCTCCAAACCTGGTTCCAGCCAGGTATGGTCAGCTCAGCTAAAGGGCCTGAGGATGGCTTTCGATTGGGATCTCACAGTAAATCCAAGGATGGTCTTAGGATGCCAGGAACCAACTCTACCAGGACAGGTGATCCAAGGTACCCAGGTAGGGAGAGTGAGTTTGCAATGCTGTCCACCAGATCACAAACCACTTCCCCACTTGGTGCTGCTCTGTTGTCCACTGCTGAAAGCCTTCACCTCTCTCAGGATCCCAGGGAATTTGGATACAATTTTCCCTAACTCTGAGTTCTCCCAGGGTTAGCAACGGTTATGTCCCCAACCACGATGGAGTCTCTCTCCCCGATTCCAAGCCCCATTTCCTGCTTCTTCATTCCTTCTTGGAATTCTCCAGCCCTTCCTGCCAAGTCCATATAAACTATATATCACTAATACTAAATAATCTTCCTCACAACACTCATACATCTCTTTCTCTGGGTTTTTTCAGGCACCACTTTATCCTGATTCTACTTTTTACTTTATCATCTATATCATCACCCATAAGAATGCCTATAAAACAAGAATCTGACCTGGTCTTGCTTCTCTTATCTCTTTATATTATCTCCGTGGCCTCATGAGTACTTATTGACACAAATAAATTTCCTAGATATAAGTATGGATTCTGTATTCTGTATATGTATATATGAATATGGTCATATTCACATGTATTTATACTATACATGCATAAATATCCAAATATGCACATATTTGTGGATAAGAGTATACACATACATATTTCCATACACATATATGTATATACATGTATATGTATGCAATGCTTACAAACTCTTCATAAATACATGTGCATATGTATCAGTTCCTTTCTTGGTTTTATAGAAAGAATCATGTTAATCCTTTAAGACACAGCTCAAACAAGTATTAACTTCTATATGATTCCTACTGTTTTTTGGATTTTGTCAGTTGTTAGTGTTCTCTCTCCCTGAACTACTTTGTATTTATTTATTTTTACTTATTTTGAATAAACTTACATATGTATATATTGTCACCCCAGTTGACAATAAGCTCTTTAATACTACAAGTTATTTAATTCCATTCATCGTATACCCAACATGTAGCAAAGGTCCTGGCACATACTGACCACTAAACGAATGTTTGCTGATTAATTGATTAGTATATGAGCATAATTGAAACTAAACAAAGATATACCTTCCACTCCTAACTTCAAAATTAGCATTTGAAAAATGAAAAGAGTAAAAGAGAAAGGATTAGGTACTAAATTTAGCAGTAATTGTTACTTGGAAGTTATTTTAGAGGAGCATAATAATTATGCATTTTAAAACAATATTAATATAAACAAATTTATTAAATAATTTTAACTTAATTTAATAGTAACAATAT
>NW_025340594.1:0-1103 GCF_016433145.1 Gracilinanus agilis | reverse complement strand
GAATTTATCTTGGCGTAGGTTGTGAGATGTTGATCTAAACCTAATCTCTCCCATATTGTTTTCCAATTTTTCCAGCAGTTTTTGTCAAATAGTGGATTTTTGTCCCAAAAGTGGGGCTCTTTGGGTTTATCATAGACTGTCTTGCTGAGGTCATTTACCCCAAGTCTATTCCACTGATCTTCCCTTCTGTCTCTTAGCCATAGGCATGTCATTTTGATGACCACTTCTTTATAGTTTGGTTCAATAGCTAGGTCACCTTCCTTCATGTTTTTTCATTATTTCCCTTGATATTCTTGATCTTCCAGATGAACTTTGTTATAGTTTTTTTCTAATTCAGTAAAAACGATTTTTGGTAGTTTGATAGGTATGGCACTAAATAGGTAAATTAATTTGGGTAGAATGGTCATTTTTATTTGTTTTCTCATCCTACCCATGAGGAATCAATGTTTTTACGATTGTTTAGATCTAGTTTTAATTGTTTGGAAAGTGTTTTGTAGTTGTGTTCATATTATTCCTGTGTTTGTTTTGAGAGATAGATTCCTAAGTATTTTATATTATCTAGGTTGATTTTAAATGGAGTTTCACTTTCTACCTCTGGCTGCTGTGATGTTTTGGAGATATATAGAAATGCTGATGATTTATGTGCATTTATTTTGTATCCTGAAACTTTACTAAAGTTGTTGATTATTTCTACTAGCTTTTTAGTTGATTCTATAGGATTTTTTAAGTAGACCCCATATCATCTGCAAAGAGTGATAGCTTAGTCTCCTCATTGCCTCTTTTAAAAACTTCAATTTCTTTTTCATCTCTAATTGCTACTGCTAGTGTTTTGAATACAATGTTAAATAATAGAGGTGATAGTGGGCATCCTTCCTTCATGCCTGATCTTATTGGGAAGGCTTCTAATTTATCCCCATTGCATATGATGCTCGTGGATGATTTTAGATACATACTCTTTATTACTTTTAGGAAAGGTCCTTCTATTCCTATACTTTCTAGTGTTTTCAATAGGAATGGGTGTTGTATTTTGTCAAAGGCTTTTTCAGCATCTATTGAGATAATCATGTGGTTTTTGTTGGTTTGCTTGTTGATGTGGTCAATTA
>NW_025340593.1:0-2925 GCF_016433145.1 Gracilinanus agilis | reverse complement strand
TCTTCCATCTTCCTCAACATCTCATTTTTGAACTCTTCAATAGCTTGTGACCAGTTTTCATTGTTTTGGGAAGGTTTGGATACTTGTTTGTCCTCCTATGTTGTCTGGATTATCTTTGTGTAAAAGTTGTCAAGTGTTCCAGAGTTTTTCTTGATGATCTTTTTCTTCTGGGGTTCTCAGCTTGCCATTTTTAGCCCCGCCCCTTTTCTGCTTTGTCTTCACACTCAGGGTCTGCCTGCTCTTTCTAAGCTCCCGAGGGCTCTGGTCTCCTTGTCCTCAGTGTCAAGCCTCCTGGTAGTCCCCGGTCTGCCCTTCTGCCCGAGACTCCTTCAGCAGTCTCGGGGGCCGCTTCCATAGCCGCGCTCCCATCTGCACTGGGTCCCCACTCAAGGTCCAAGCCTGAGCTCGAGATCTTTGTCTGCCTTCACCCACGCAGACTCTTGGGAAAGTCCCTGCGTTGAGATCTTTGTCCTCACCTAGGGCAATGTTTTCACCTGCACAGATGCTTGGGAAAGTCCATGCGCGCCCCCCAGCCACTTGGGGTCCTACATCTTGCAGCTCTCAGGTACAAGCCCTGGGGCTACTAGTGATTTACTGGTTTCCCCAATCCTGCTTTCACTCTTGTGCGTTGGCCTTGGCGCTGTGCATGGTGTGGGGGGGTAGTGGAGGGGTTTCTTCCTCTCGCATTTTAGTGAGAGCTATTTCACCCTTTTATAGTGTGGAAATGCCCTGATTCAGCGTACCTTCAATGCTGAGCCCTGTTGAGGGATTCCTTCGTTCCTCTGGATTTGTTTTTATGTCCCCTTGAGGAGTCCTGTATGCTTAGGTTAGGAAAGATCGAGCAGCTGCTCCTTACTCTGCTGCGATCTTAACCGGAAGTCCTAGTCCTTCTTCCCCCCCTTGCCAGTTTTACTCTTCGCTACAAAATTGCCTCTCACTCTCAACATTACATTCCAATATTTAGGGTAAGTCAGTAAATATGTATGTCATCACTGATATAAAAGGAAAAAGAGTGAAATATTTATTTTTTTATAGCCTGTATTCTTTTTTATTCGTCAGATTAGGCATAATGTCTTGTGGGCCAGATAGAACATTTCAGGGGGCCACATCTGGCCCGTGGGCCATAGTTTAGTGATAACATTTGAATAACCTATTGGAAGTGCTTTTTGGATTCAGGAGAGGGGAGGGAAGATGGATAGGAAATAAACAAATATGTAAACATGGAAAAATATTTTTAAAATTTTAATTTAAAAAAGAAAGAAACATATAGAAGACAATCAGACTGGAAATGTAATAAGAAAAATAAAGGTTGGGAATTGCATCAAGTCTCAAAAGTATATTCGGTTGATGACAACATGTGTTGTGCACAGGACCTTGTCATTAAGAGCAATTCCCAGCACTCATGGTCCTCAATGTATCCCCAACTGGCGAATGCATTCTTCCTTCTGAGGGTATGAGGTTTGCCCTACTGTTGTATAACTGCACCATTATGTGACTGAACTGCCCAAGTCAGATGTCCAACATTCCAAAAGTCATGTCTGTGACAAAGTGAAGTTACTCTTGAAAAAAAAGGAATGTTCTTGATCAATGAGTTTTTAGATTTATTCTCCAGGAAGACCCAACTGTTAAAAATAAACTGTTTTAGGCATAGTTCTTTCTGATATTCTCTGACCCTTTTTGTTTCTTCCCCAACACAGAATTATTTAGGCATAATAGTCTTTCCCCATTTGGAGGGCTCCATGAATAAAAGATACTTTCTTTAATTAACTTTAGCTTATGAAAATCATTTTATGCCTCAGTATAACTGTATGTTCTCAGCATGTAATCCTATAAGGTAATCAGTATTTTAATGATATGTTCTAAGGAATAATCCCAATTATGAATTGATTGAATAAAAGGAAAATACTCTGAAATGCAAGATGTACCAGCCAAAGCAAGTTGTGCCCGTGCCTTCAGCATCCTGGAACATACCCAGATTAATGACATCTCAGCTACAAAATAAACTTGGCTTTTACCATATATGGAATAAGGGAACTGTGATATCATCATGGGAATATGAATATTTAAAATATGAATAAGAAGATAAAAAGAAAAACTTTACTTTTTAATAAAAGAAACATTGTATGTTTCATTTTGGTTTTTTGGTACTGGGATCAACTCAGAAAATATCAGGAACATTGAAAGAAATAATGATCATTCTCTTGGTATTGAGAATGGATCAGTTTGAGTGATGGCAGCTCAGAGAGGGAAATCATCACTGTGGGAGGCAACTGTTTTTCCTCCCTTTAAACAGAGGAAGACATGCAAATTGGACTCCTCCTTCTAGGCATGAACCCAGCACAAAACCTGTGTCTGCAGCTCTGGGCTAGGAGCTTCTCCTTCTGTGGTCTTTCCCTCCAAAGAAAGGACACTGTATAGCCTGAATCATGAGATCTGGACTCAATGGAATTTTCATTCTGTCATTTTTGCACGGTAATTCTGATTTTTGTTTCTTTGCTTTTTGAAGGAAGAAACAGTCTTTGAAGTTATAGATTTATGTGACTGTTGTCTCTAACGATTCTTTGCTTGCAGGTGTCCATTGTGATATTCAGCTGGTGGAGTCTGGGGGAGACCTGAGACAGCCTGGAGGATCCCTGAAACTCTCCTGCAAAGCCTCTGGATTCACCTTCAGCAGCTATGGCATGAATTGGGTTCGCCAGGCTCCAGGGAAGGGGCTGGAGTGGGTCTCATACATTAGTAGTGGTGGAGGTAGCACATACTATGCAGACTCTGTGAAAGGCCGATTCACCATCTCCAGGGACAATGGCAACAGCCTGCTGCACCTGCAGATGAATTCCCTGAAAGCTGAGGACACAGCCATGTATTACTGTGCAAGAGACACAGTGAGGGAGAGGAGTGAGAGAGCAGACATAAACCATTTCCTTT
>NW_025340592.1:0-2056 GCF_016433145.1 Gracilinanus agilis | reverse complement strand
AACATTTCAAGAGCTTGTGACCAGTTTTGATTATCTTGGGATGGTTCAGATGCGATTGCTTGTTTTTTCTCCTCTTCTGATTGCTTGGTAGTCTGGATTTTCTCCATGTAAAAGTTGTTGAGTGTTAAAGATTTCTTTTTCTTGTTGTTAATCTTTTTCTCTCTCTTCTGGACTTCCTAGTTCTGGGTAGCCATCGTTAGCCCAGCAGCTTCTCAGTTTTATCCTCGCGTTTAGGCTTTGTCTGCGGTCTTTTGGCTCCTGAGGTCTGAGGTCTGGTTTTTTCCAAGGTCAAGGCCCCTGGTGGACCTTCTTGCTTGATCCTCTGCAGGAGGCTCCTTTACAAGTCTCAGGGCACTGCCTCCACAGTCGTATACCCGTCTGTACTGGTTCCCCACTCAGGCTTTCAGAGACTTCACTCTCGCCTGTATCAGCCTCTGCCTGCGTCTCCACCTGTGCCTGAGCTCCGTGTCCGCACTCAGAGTCTGTTCCTCAGCTTTTTGGGGTCCCAAATCTTGCCGCTCTCAGGAACAGGCCCTGGAGCTGCCAATGACTCAATGGGTGGCCCAAATTTGCTCTATTTCTTTTGACCTGGCTTAGGCGCTGCAGGTGGTGTGTGTGTGTGGGGGGGGGGGTTGCTCAGTCCGCGATTTAGTGAGAGCTGTTTCACCCCTTTATAGCATGGAAATGCCCTGATTCCACGTACCTTCCACGCTGCAGCCTATTGTGGGGTCCCTCTGTTCAAATGGGTTTGTTTTTATGCCCCCTTGAGAAGTCCTATATGTTTCTAAGGCGACTCTTTCAAAGTTTCATTGTATTTTATCCTACTCATTGTATTTGTCAGATTAGGAATAATGTCACAGTGGGATAGTATATTTCAGGGCCTGCCCTCCCCCTTTCCCCCCACATCTGACCCATCATCCATAGTTTTCCCATCACTGCTATAGACTATAGGTTTATTTAGAAAACAATGTATAAATAATATCTTTATTTTATTGTATTTTTATTTATTTTGTTAAATATTTCCCAAATACATTTTAATCTGGTTTAGACTGTATTAGTGAGCAACATACTTGACAACACTGGATTAGAAGATCTAATAATTAAGATACTTTTCACATGTGATTAATTGGTACTTCTGTTTTCAAGTATGTGAAAAAAGTCTAATGAGTAGTCCTGTTCTATATACAAGACAGCTAAGCTTTGGTTTCTGTTGTAGAGAAGTTTTGAAAGTTGCCTTATGGCTTAGGTCACTCCATTTATGATGACATTATTTTAGGTGGGGTTTTCTGCTCTTAGTCCTGCTCCCCACTTCCATTCCACAAAGTAAAAATTATCAACCTTGTTTACAGATTGCATTACTGTATTGTCATACATCTTTGATCTGTTGAGTTGAGGAAATTATTTCAGAACAATCACCATTCCTAAAGTCTGATTCTCTTGTAGATGAATTCCATATTTTTATGAGAAAGTCACTTTTGAAAATTTAAGACTTCTATGAACCTATAAGTATCACTTCTCTCAAATGTATCAGAAAGGGAAAAAATTCCATATCTTCAATGTCTTCTAGTTGAAACACTAAGTAATTAACAAAATATTTCTCCCTTCATGAGTGTCCTCCATTTACCATAGTTGCCATTTCCTGTGGAGGCTCTTTTTTAACTGCTCCCATTTTTCTCTCTGATACTGTGAGAGGTAAACATACCCATTCTAGGACTCTTGCTGAATCAGATCTTTCATTTCATATATCTCATTCTCTTCATTTGCAGTAAAGGAACTAAAGCAATATGCTTTTTTGGTTATTTAGGAGAAATAAACATTTGTTACTTTATTTCTTTCTTGTAATAATGATGATGACAACAAAATGACGAAGAAATACTACTTTAAAATAGACTTTCCTTTCCTCAAAGATCTTCTCTGTTAAAGAGTATAGATTAAATGTACAGATGAGAAAACTATGGCCTCTTAATGTGTCCAGCTCAGGAAAGATGTACCACAATGACATTCACCAGGTGTGTTCATGTGTTCATTATATACTATAGCTTTGTTGATCAGAACA
>NW_025340591.1:0-1842 GCF_016433145.1 Gracilinanus agilis | reverse complement strand
GTAGGAAAAGATAAACAAACAACAAAAAAGTACCTAAATTTAAAGAACTTTTATGGAGACAAAGAGTAAGGTACAGACACAGAAAGGCCCAAAAAAAGCAAAGGAAACACATGCAAAGTCCAAAGAAAAATATCACTTGGATACAGAGTCTGGAAGAGCTCAAAAAAGACTTCAAAAACCAATTAAGAGAGGCAGATGACCTATACCAAGAAAAACTCAGAATGGGTGAATGACTTGAATATAAAGAAGGAAACTATAGGTAAATTGAGTGAGCATAGAATAGTATACTTGTCAGATCTATGGCAAGGGAAATATTTTAAAACCAAGCAAGAGTTAGAAAAAATAAAGAAAAATGTAAAATAAATAATTTTGACTACATTAAACTAAAAAGTTTTTGTACAGATAAAACCAATGCTACCAAAATTAGAAGGGAAACAACAAATTGGGAAAAATCTCTATTACAAAAACCTCAGATAAAGGTCTAATTACTCAAATATACAAGGAGCTAAATCAATTGTACAAAAAAATCAAGCCATCTCCCAGTCGATAAATGGGGCAAGGGACACGAATAGGAAATTTTCAGAAAAAGAAATCAAAAGTATCAATAAGCACATGAGAAAGTGTCCTAAATCTCTAATATTTAGAGAAATGCAAATCAAAACAATTCTGAGGTATCACCTCACACCTAGCAGATTGGCTAAAATGACAACAAGGGAAAGTAATGAATGTTAGAGGGGATGTGGCAAAATTGGGACATTGATGCATTGCTTGTGGAATTGTGAACTGACCCAACCATTCTGGATGGCAATTTGGAACTATGCTCAAAGGGCTTTAAAAGACTATCTGCCTTTTGATCCAGCTATAGCACTGCTTGGATTATACTCCAAAGAGATAATAAGGAAAAAGACTTGTACAAAAATATTTATAGCTGTGCTCTTTGTGGTGGCAAAAAAATTGGAAAATGAGAGAATGTCCTTTAATTGGGAAATGGCTGAACAAATTGTGGTATCTGTTGGTGATGGAATACTATTGTGCTCAAAGGAATAAAGAACTGGTAGAATTCCATGTGAACTGGAAAGACCTCCAGGAATTGATGAAGAGTGAAGGGAGCAGATCCAGGAGAACATTGTACACAGAGATTGATACACTATGGCACAATTGAACGTAACGGACTTCTCTATTAGCAGCAATGAAAGGATCCAGAGCAAGGCTGAGGGAATTATGAGAAAGAAAACGAGCCACTTTCAGAGGAAGAACTGTGGGAGGAGAAACACAGAGGAAAAACAACTGCCTGAACACATGGGCTGATGGGGATATTATTGGGGATGTAGACACTAAACAATAACTCTAGTCCAACTATCAATAATATGGAATTAGGTCTTGATCAGTGATACTTGTAAAACCCAGTGGAATTGTGCGTTAGCTAAGGGGGTTAGCAGGATTTGGGGGAGAGGAAAAGAACATGAAATATGTAACTAGGGGAAAATAGTCAAAATTAAAATTAAAATTAAAAAAGAGAGGCAGATGAAAAGTGGGGATGAGAAACGAAAGGGTTGCAAGAAGAAATGAAAGTGATGCAAAGAGAAAGTAAAGTGAGTCAATAAGAAATGGACCAATTTATAAAGGAGAACCAAAAACTGACAGAGGAAAACCAGGCCTTAAAAGTCAGAATTGACCATCTGGAAATTAATGATTTCATGAGAAATCAAGAAACAATAAAGCAGAATCAAAGGAGTGAAAAAATAAGGAAAATATGAAATATCTTATTGAAAAAAAACAACTGACCTAAAAAACACTTCTAGGAGACACAATCTGAGAATTATTGTATTACCTGAAAGCCAT
>NW_025340590.1:0-2139 GCF_016433145.1 Gracilinanus agilis | reverse complement strand
CTCTATGTGTATATATACATACATATGTATATATATATATATATATATTCATGTGAAATATATTTCTTCATTTCTTCATTAATTATGTGCTTCATTCTTCACTCTGAGATCATTAGTTCTCTTCATGGGTTGCATTTTACTTCATGAATCTTTTGGAGTTGAGGAAGATCATTAACCTTATCAGAATTATTATCAACTACCCTTGATTATCCTTACAATATTACTTTTATTCTGTAGATTGTTCTACTGGTTCTCATTTCACTGCATATCAGTTCAGAGATCTTTCCTGGTTTACAACAATCCCTTTCACCTTTTTATTTTTAATAGCTATACATCACATTCCCAAACTGATGAAAATCTTTTTGATTTCCAATTCTTTGTCACCAAAAAAAGAACTCCTATAAATATTTTATATATACAGGTCTTTTCCTTTTTCTTTGATATCTTTTGGATGCAGATCTAGTAGTGGTATTGCTGAGTCAAAGGGATAAGTAAAGTTTTATAGCCTTTTGGTTGTATTCCCAAATTGTTCCCCAGACTGGTTAGGAACTCATGTTCTAATGGAGAAGACAGCATAAAAATTTTTAATGTACATACAAGATTATTTATCTATCTATCTATATCCCTATATAAATATTTGCAAGATTATCAATTGGATAATTTAGATTTATTAAATATATTGTGTGTGAATGGAAGACAGGCTCAAAGGGAAGGAACTAGTAGTTGGAGAGAACTGGAAAAACCTTAACCTGTGTTGGCAAACCTATGGCACACCTGCTGAAGCATACCAGAAATAGAACAGAGCATATTATATTTGATACTGGAGGTAATAGAGAACAAAAATGCAGTTGATTGAATATGGGAGTGATGTGGCTAGATCTAGGCTTTGAGAAGATCACTTTGATAGCAGAGTGCTAAATAGATTAATGTGGGAAAAGGTGTGAGGAAGAGAGATCACTCAGAAGATTTTTGAAATAGTCCAAATGTGATAAGAACCTGCACCAGGGAAATGGTTATGTGAATGGGAAGAAGGAACATATATGAGAGAGACTGTAAAGGGAGAAATGACAAGATGTGGCATTAGATTACGTTTAGATGGTGAAAGTGACTGAGTAGTCAAAGAAGATACAAATTTTAGATTGGGTCGCAGAGAGAAAGTAATTGGAATTAGTAATAGAAATTTGTAAGAGAATATTTGAAAGGAGGATACTAAAATTCCTTCTGAACTCAATTTTCTTATATTCTCCTAGCCCAGATTTATAATCATACTTTCTTCCTATATCTTAGTTTTTAAGATCCCTTTTCATGACCCACCCTCTGAGCTTGGAGTTTCTTTTATTTGTGACTAATTCCCTGAAATGTTAGTAATCACTTGGATTTTATCCTCCCTCCCTTTTCTTTTCCTCTTCCCTGCTACTTAATTGAATGTATTTCTGTTCCAAATTGTGGTGTTTGTGTGTGTGTATTTTTGTGTGTTCCACCATCCTTTAACTATGATAAGTCAAAATGAGATTGAAATTATACTGAATTTCTGTTCATTTTCCTCCTTAGTTGTGCAATATTCTATTTGTACACCCTGATTATTTGAAATCATAAGAGCCTCATTTTTTTCCTTCTTTTCCTCTTTCCATCCCTATTCTTTCTTTAAAAAGCTCATTAAAGCAATTTTAAAAGAAACTATGAAATCTCTGCCTTATTTAACTACATGTAACACCCTGATGATATTAATATTTGCATTTTAAAGTTTCTACTCACTTGTCTTTTCATAAAAATTTTTAGAAGTTTTTCATTTCATTAAAATCCATTTTACCCCTGTAGGATTACTTGGTTTTGCTGGTTAAATTAATATTGGTTGTAAAGCTATATCCTTTGTCTTTTGAAATATCATATTCCAAACTCTCTATTCTTTTACAATAGCATCTGCCAAATCTTAAATGATCCTGCCTCTGCCTTCCCCAGGAAACATCATCCTGGATGCTTGCTGTATTTTTTATTTTACCTTGAAAAATTAATTTTTAACCATCACATTGCTGGGAATTTTCATTTTGAGGTCCATTTCATGAGGGATTTTTTTTTCTTCTTTTACTTTGCCTTCAAGCTCCATATATCATTTCCATTTGCCATATATATATATATATA
>NW_025340589.1:0-15583 GCF_016433145.1 Gracilinanus agilis | reverse complement strand
ACCACTCTTCTGCCTTGGAACCAATATACAGTATTGATTCCAAGACGAAAGGTAAGGGTTTAAAAAAAAAGTAGTAGAGGGGAAAAGATGGGAAAATAGGAGAGAGATATATAGGTTACTTTCCTGTTTGCTCCATTTAGCTTGCTATTCAGAGGCTATTAGGTCCCCCTAGTCACGCTCACAGGGAAGTCCAACCAGCAACAAACATGGAAGAGAAGCCAACTAAATCCACTCTTGCCTCAGTTTTTCAAACTTTTTTTTTCAGCACACTAACTCTCACACATCATGTCTCAGGAGCCAACTGTGGCTTTCTATTTGACTGGGCTACTCAGGGGGGCAGTGCAAGGGAGATCTTTCCCCTGTCTCATGTTCTCTTGACTCTATTGCTGCCTTTTCCTGGCTGCCATTCTGTCCTCGTGACCCAATCCACTCAATGATTTCTTTCACACAGGTTTCAAATTTCAATCCCAGCTCTTTTCTCATCTTCATCTGCTAATCTGTTTCCATGGGCTTCAAAAGAATTGCCCTTCGAGTGTCCATTTATATGGATTATTGCTAACTGCTCTGGCTAAAGCAAATTCTTGAGCACTCGATTCAGTAATATGAGCCTCTCTCCCAGATTTTTCCAAATACATGCACTATTCCCCATGCATATTTGGAATCTATAAAAATATTTCCTACTCTCTCTCCCAACATCTTCAAAGTCTGATTGCGGATATAGGTCACAGGTGTAGGCTAACCAGGTGTTTGAAAGGCAGTCCCTATTGTAGTGCAGGGGCAAAATCAACCCTGCAAAATGCTAACTGCAGAATTTTTGGCAGTTAAGAGGGCTTAGAACCCTGACTAGGGGCAGTTGATCCCGGAGGCTTGGAGAGAGTGGAAGGGCAACTGAGCTCAGCCTTTGGGCTGAAACCTGGCCTTGAATCTTTGCCTTTTCTCTTAAGATTTTGTAGCTTAGCTAATTCCTCTGGATCTCCCTGACCTTCCCTATTTCAATTCCCATTTCCTTTCCTGATTTCCTGTGGGTTTTGGGAGAAGGGTGGATTTGGGTGGTAGCAATCAAACTTTGAAGACTTAGGTTTTCCCCATAGACAAGTAGGGCTTACCCTTGATACAAATTATCTCCTGAATCATTGTGTTTAACTTCCTTAATCTTAAAGGCAACAAAGCCTCATGGAGCTGAGTAAGAGCAGGCTCTTTCTCAGTCTCCCCATTCCTGTGTCCCTCCCCCACCTGGAGCTTCTCCCTAGTCAGTTCTTAGAGAAACCTTGTATCCCCTGTCTTTTATAATCAACCTCGAAACTTAATAAACCTTGTTGTTTTTTAATCAAACTTTGTGCCGAATCATTGGTTGAATGATATAAGAGGGATAAGGAGAGAAAGGAATTATTTCTCTTTGGTTCCTGAGGGGAGCTGAAGGCATCCATCTTGGAGGAAGTGGTGATCTCTGTACTTCCTCTTAGAAGCCCTTCTATTTCACAGACAGGGAAGAGCCTTAGGACTCTTTCTTTGTGAGCTTGAGAAACTGACTAAAAAGCCCTCTAATTAGTTTCAAACCATTTCTGACTAGCCCTACCTTTTGTCTGTAGAAGTGCCCTTCCTATCTGAAAGGGTTCAGCCTGTTTGCCTTCAGTGTCCTCTGTCTCAAGCCTGTGTACCCAGTCTCTGTGTCTCCCTATTGCAGCTGCCTGGCCAATTACCTTATCATCTCCCCTTGCCGCTCATTATACTCATCATCTTATATTTCCCTAAACTCAGTCATTCCCTTACATCTCTCCTACCACCTCAATCTACTACTTCCACTACTGTACCCTCCTTTCCCACCTACTGACTTAGGGACCCACAAACCCCATCCACTTGCTTTATTCCCATATTACACTATCCACTACAGCAGTCTTGTCTCCATCAACTAGAACATATCCATTCCTCCTTTCACCATCAAACACTTTTGAGGACCCATCTATAAATAGGCTTATTTCCCCAGGTAGAGAAGACTCTCGCAAACCCTCCCTCATTGTCCTCTGGTAACTATTACTTCCATGCAATCATGTTCTGTTCTCTCATGATCCTTTCCCAGTTACCCACAGAAACATTGCAGGGTTCAAATTAGAATTTGATGTCGGAACTAGATCATCTTTTCCCAATAAGATTGCCTTATACTTTAATATCCTTGAGTCAGTCAGTATCTGACCTTAGAGGAATTTTTTTAGATTTAAGCCAATCTCTTGATCACTATCCTTCTAATAGAGAAGAAGGGCTCCATGATATATGCACAAAGGTTCAACTCTCTTTCCACCAAATGCCCTTCTTCAAAGATGATTATACCTAAGAACAGCAAATTAATTCATTTATCTAAATCAATAGAAAACAGAAAGGAGTTCTTCCACTGGGAGTGTGACATCTCAGCTCAACAATAAGAAAATTCCAGAATTTCCCAAAGGAAAATTCTACTAAGTCTCTAGAATGATAAATCGGAGATAGGGATTTATATAGGTGCCAGCTCTCTCTCCATGTTGGAGTCTTCTCAATCTTGTTTTCGCTTCAGGGACCACTTCCTAAAGAGAATCTGGAACAAACTATCTCCTCTAAACTAGAAGCCAGCTTCCAGAATAAGGATCTGTCCCCTTCCAAGCATTCTCCAACTCCATCCTTCATGCAAGCATGGAGAACCAAGTAAGTAATCTCCATCAATGAAGAGTCTTATGTAAATAAGCTTAACTCTCAGGTTATACCTTAGTTTTGAAGGCAAACTATACATAATAGTTTTATGTTTTCACATATAATACCCTTTGCTAAAGGCATTGGAGCAAATGCATCTGAATTATTGACAGGATGGAACCAGAGAATAATCCCTTTTAAAGGTTTCTGGTGAGAGAGAGAGAGAGAGAGAGAGAGAGAGAGAGAGAGAGAGAGAGAGACGTACATACATACATATACATATATCCATGATAGATACATAGATGCATAGATATAGATAAATGAATTTTAAAAAATGAATGAATGAAAACTAGAATAATCCCTTTAGTAGAAAACCATCCACAGAAATAGCTACCTGCAAATGTAAGATGACTTTTATTTTAATTAAGTCATTTCCCACCCAGCTGTACTTCTTTGGGACTTCTCTGATTGACTTCTCCACTATACCCCAGGAAGCTTCTTTGTGGGATAATTTTATCTACCTGTAAGATCCCATCAGCTCTCATAATCCACCTCATTACTACTCTCTTCCTTTTTGATAAGAAAGTGAAGTCATGAACTCTGAACTCCCATTTAAGGAGAAACCACAGCTCAGATGTCTCCCCATTTCTCACCTGACTGCACAACTCAGACTTAGGAATTTTCTGACTCACTCCTCCACCATCTTCCCCTAGTCAAGTGAATCCTCTCCATCCCCTTTTCAGCTTCCCTTTGTATGTTGTCTTCTCTTATTAGATTGTAAGCCTCTTGAGGGACTATCTTTTTTGTTTTTGTATCTCTAGTGCTTAGCATAGTGCTTTAATAAATATATTAAGTTACATTTTAAAAAATAATAAAATAAAGCAGGTGTTTAATAAATATTCCTGGACTCTTAAAGACTAATGACTCATCATTGAGTTAATTTATCAATTTGATCACCAAATTCCATCAGCCTCCTACAAGATCATTCCCCTTGGGCTTCCTGTTCTGTCTCATAGAGTGTGATTCCCTGGATTACTCAACACTTCATGCATATACAGTTAGTTTTGCTTTAATATGTGTTTCAAAAATAAGTATTTGTTTGAAGGTGATTGATATATCAGGAGAACATTGTGATTATCATGAGAATTTTGAGTTTGTTTCTGTACAATTCCTTCTGAAACAATAAGAATAATGAAAAATATACTACTTGACAATAATTTACAAGTAGCAGACTTCAGGTCTATGTCATGATAGAGAGTATGGAAAAATCCATGAAGGAAGAAGAGCTGGTCTGTGCCATTCTCACTCTGACCACCCCTATAGCCATGGCATGGCCTCTGGCTCACAGGTAGGAAGTTTAACTTTTATGTGTAGCCAAGGCACAAACTATCAAAAAACATAATTGTGGACTTTAGATATTTAAAAATATAAAATAGACATCATTTTATACACTGCATAAGGTTTTGACTTTCAAGAAATGTGTCACCTCCCTGTTAATTTCCTGGGGAAGCAGCCCTGATTGCTTCAGTTCCTCATCTATCAAATGAACTGGAGAAGGAAATGGCAGACCACATCAGTATTTTTGCCAAGAAAACTCCAAATGGGGTCATTAAAAGTCAGATACTACTGAAAACAACCAAACATAGAGTGCTTTAAGATTGGCAAAACTCTGTGTAAAATTTAGAATTGCAATAAGACTTTTTGGACAGCTAGGTGGTGCAATGGCCTTTGAATCAGGAAGATTCTTCATGAGTTCAAAACTGACCTCAGGCATTTACTAGCTGTGTGACCCTAGGAAAATCACTTAACCCTGTTTGCCCCAGTTTCCTCCTCTATAAAATGAGCTATAGAAGAAAATGGCATTGATCATTCTTGCTTGTTACAAGGTTCACTTCTTTTTCTTGGTTTTTAATGGAGAGGGAAAGAGGAGAGCAATAGTAATGCCCCTCCAAAAGGATCCCTGAAACAGTTTTCAAATGAACAGAAAAGAACAAAAGGAAATTTAGAAGGAAGCAAAGGCAAGCAGAACAGCTTTGAAAATAATATGTAGAATTTGCTAAATTTAAATAAATTAATAAATTAAAATAATTTACTAAATGCTTCCTACCCACCCAAAGCAAGTGTGTATACCAGTACAAAAAGGCTATCAGTTAGAATCTTTTGTGCGTGTTCTGCTACATGCCCAAAAGTGTTCTTTTTTGATGTTTAAGTTTTAAAAAAATTTTATAGTTTCAAGATAGGTTAGCTTGAATTCCATCCAAATGTACCTGACTTCTCCTAGCTATCATGCCACTGGTTTCCTAGAGATGGGTGAAGCAACTCTGGCAAATGAAAGACAACTGGTGCTTTATGATGTCAGGGCCTCTTTGACCTCCTCCTATTTGTGCTAAAGGACCAGAGGCTCATCCTCCAGGTGTCAAAGAATACACATCTAGTTTTCTCTGCATCCCAGGACACGGTCCTCTTAGGAGTGGATGCTATTTTTCTGAATAGTCTGGATTCTGCTTTTTGTTAATCTTGCTGGGGACTCATTTAGTCTTTGAGCCTCCTTTGGTTAAAGAAGCATAAAGCTACCATCTAGAAACACAAGTTAGAATTGTACTGTGAGATTCCTGATTTTTGGAGCACTGGAAATACCCAGAGGTTTTCTACTCTTCTAGTAGTTCTTCCTGGTAAGAGGTTTTTTTTTCTGCATATGTTTAGAGATGCCTGAGTTGTTGGACAGAGGGAGGGAGGGAAGGATTGCTTAAAGGGTCAAATTGTAATATAGGTTTTTAATCTCTTTTTGTGTCATGCACCTCTTTGGAAATCTGATGAAGCCAAATTTTGATAGTATGTAGACCCCTTCTCAAAATCATGTTTTTAAATGTATAAAATAGTTCTAATATTTCTTGCCTTTTCAAGGGATAGCAGAGTGGTGGAGAGGAAGAATTTGGACCTGAAAATTAAAAAAATAAAAATTTTAAGTGCTCAAAAAAAAGATCTCCTTGGAGGAAAAAAGTTCATGCATTAGCCAAAGTACATAGGATTACAAAGGAAATCAAGTATATTGAAATACAGAATCACCCAGTTTGAGAGTTGGGTTGGACTTTGGTGGCCATCTAGTTCCAACTCACACATTGAAGGAATCCTCATGGTGACATATCCAACATATGGTCTCCAACCTCTACTTGGATCTTCATCTTACAGATTAGGAAAACTGAGGTTCGGAGAGGGTTAAGTGACTTGCTTAAAATCACATAGCTTGAAGTAGAATCAGGATTTGAACTCCAGGTCCTCCAACTCCAACATTAGTACTCTTTACATTGTATTGTTTTCAGTGGAAACAACCTAAAAGTATGAGTATTAGTGGGAGGAGAAAAAGGAGAAGGTTAGCACAGGTAATTTCACTAAATGAGAAAAATGTGCAGGAACTGAAGCTGAAAAGATTGTGTTCTATATCTCCATTTACAGTATGACTCGTTTATTAAGAGATTACAAAGGAAAGGTAATGGGACTCCTGGGGGTGGGGCTCAAGATTCAGAAGTGGGCAGTGTTATCTTTCCTTTTTTCTCTTGATTGAGTCTAAAACCTTATGTAATAATGTAAGACAGTCTTTTTTTAATTTAGTATTTCATCTTTTATTTAAATAATAGAATTTATCCATAAGTGCTCCAACCCTTCCCCACATCCCAGAAGGCATCACCAGGGAGACGTGTTTATACAAATTATGTCTTTCATGTTTCCACCTTTCAATTCATTCTCTAGAGGTCACATTCCAATTTATTGTTCAAGAATTAAATCTGTAGCTGTGTATGATATTCTCTTAGTTCTACTCATTTTACCATTCATTAATTTATTATCCTGTGTAGTTCTTTCCAAGTATTTTTTTAAATTAGCCTGCTCATTGTTTCTTATGGCATAGTAGTATTCCATAATAATCATATACCACAATTTGTTTAGTCATTCCCAATCTGATGAGCATACCATCAATTTCCAGTTCTTTGCCCCACAAAGAAAGCTGCTACAATATTTTGGAACATTTAGGTTCTTTTACTTGACATTTCATCTTAAAAGGGCTACTTATGAGGCCAAATTTTCCAATGTCAAGTCAACTTTATGTTGGAATAATTAAGGTGGTACCTCCACCAACCTTAGAGAATTCTCTTTATCATTCCTGTTCTATGCCCAAAGGGTAGTTATAGGCATTGCCTTAATAGAATGTTGCCTTCCTAATTCTCCTCTTGCATGTTTATGATTAGCCTGAATGCATGTGGAAGACTACTTGTAGTCAAGGTATGATAATGCTGGGTGTTATCTATTGTTATTCAGGGATTATGGGATATTACTTTTCTGGGATTTTTGGAGAGAGAATATTTGGGGCACTAATTCTCCCCAGTCTTTCCAGATATGGAAATGCAGATTCTATTTCCCAACAGGATAGTCTGGCTCTAAATTCATTTATGTAGAAACAATGACTGATGATTATTTATATGATAGAGACTATTCTGTACATATATTATATAGCAGAAAAACAATAAGGTTTCTGTTCCAAGAACATTAAAGGGAAATTCATTGGCAGAGATGAACACGAAATTCCATTTTTAAATAAGTTACAAGAGAAACTTATTTTCATTTTGTTGGGAAGAACCCATAGGAAAAGAGCCTTAAGATTTCCTTTTACATAAATGGTCACCAGGTTAACAATGAGTATTGGGGCTATACTGTGATGTCAGGGAAATCTCAGAGACCCAACTGGTCAAGACCATGGCATTCCTGCTATATATCTGAAAGAACCCATCTAACTTCCTCTTGTTTTTCAGGACACCATTGTCAGGAGGAATTATTTTTTAGGCAAGACTATTTTTTTCTTAGTTATTTCCTTTTACTAATACATTCTTTTAACCTCCATAAATTAGGGAGGTTGAAAGCCTTTAAATTGTACTATCTCCCATTGTCTTGATCTTGGGACATTTGAAATACCCTTCCTTTTGCTTTTCTTAAAATTCCTACTTTGGAATGGGACTCCCTTTGTGCAGAGGGCAAAGCAGGGTGAATCAATAGTATGAAAGTCTATAAGATGGAAAAATAAAATGGAGAAAGACTGGGTCATTCTACTGAATACATCTCAAAAATAATTCTGTGATATACAGTTCATTTCTAATTGAATATTTTCCATGATCTCAAAGTAAAATGCATTTCATCATCATGGAAGGAAGAATATAAGAAAAATATTTTGAGGAAGGTAAAGGGGGAGACCAGACTTGGATTTTAAGACTAGTAGAATCATTTTGCAAATAAAAAAAAATGAGTTGGTATTAAGCAACTTGTGATTTGAGGAAGCTGGGGAAAGAAACCTTCAACTAAGAATATGTTCCATGAAATCCTAGTGAGAACAAGTGAGCTATGTAGTGTTGGTACAACATGTAGAAGATCTGGGGTTCATATCCTGTCTCATACCCTGGATGAATCACGTAAATATCTCTAGCCCTCAGCTCCCTCAACTATAAAATGAGGGTCAGACAAGATGATCTTGAAAATTCTATTTTGGTTTAAAACACATTTTACAGTAAAAAAGATGATGTCAGTGGAATAGAATGTTGTCCTGAGGTGATGGCCTCCTGCTACTACCTGAATGCTGAAGCTGGGTTGAGATGTTTTTCAAAGCCAGCTTAATCCGATGTCAATCTGTGGCACAACTAAATTCTTGTCCTACCAAATTATTGATTATGATTTACCCTTGAACTAGGTGTTTGTATAGTAGAATAAGGTTATTTATTACTTACCTACTTTCTCCTTTCTCCTTTCTCCTTTCACTCCTCTTCAGCCAACTGGAAAGTGAATTTATCTAAAAATATTAACCATTCTTTGTTTGCTTTGGAAAAAAGTTTAACATAGTACTGATATGAATAAGGGCAGGACTTTTTAAAGGAAATAAGTATTACCTCACCTCAAACCTGCTTGGAATAAAAATCTTCCAGCTATTTGTGGTAGGAGTTGGTGGCTGAATATGTCTTTCCAGTGTAGCAACAAATAGATGTGACCAGGGGTAGTTCTCAGGCTTATTCTTACCTTCAGTCAGCTCTGAAAATAAAGTCAAAACAAAGGGACTTTAGGACCTAAAGATTAATTATTGGCCTGGTATATAGACTTGCCCTAAACGGATCTCCTTCTGAAAATTTATATGTGGTTGAGTTGGTTAAAACTCATACATATCTGAATTATAATGCACAGTTGTTGGTAGGTGAGTTTAATATCTTAATCTATGCATTCAGAGAAATATTTTATATGCTTTGTGTAATTTATAACAAGGATATTTTTAGCTTTGTTAACTGTAAATCCCTCCAACTGCATAATTAATGCATGTGTTCACACCATGTATAAAATCTGAAGGTTTTTCTCTTCACTCATTGCTATTTAAACATGAATATTATTAAAATTAAATATTAACTGAAAAAAATAAATAAAACATGTTCTCTATTTTTCGTTTTCTTATTCCTTATATATCCCCCTTCTCCCACCAGGTACTATGCCATCCAGTGACACTGGCCTCTTTGCCATGTTCCTCATACAGAACTCTCCATTTCCACTCTCTGGGCATTTTCTCTGACTGGCCTCCATACCAGGAATTCTCTTTCTTCAACTCTGCTTTATGGCTTCCTTCAAATTTCAGCTAAAATCCTACTTTCTCTAGGAAAACTTCTGATCTTCCTTAATTCTAACACCTCCCTTCTGCTGATTATCTCCAATTTATCTTGTCTATATCTTGTTTGCACATAGTTGTGTCTGTGTTTGTCTCCCTCATTAGATTGTAAGCTTCCTGAGGGAAAGGATCTTCTTTTACCTTTCTTTGTAATACCAGGCCTTAGCACAGAGCCCTAGCACATGTAGTTAATTAATAAATGTTCATTGGCTAATCAACCCTTGGAGTTTCATCCTTTTCGTTTATGACTTCAATTCCCCATGGAATTGCCCCCATGGAAGTATAGTAATTCTATTCTTTTCTTAGTCCTTTAAATCCTTAAATAAATGAATTTCTCCTTTTTTATCATCATGCATAATAGTGAAAACACTGGTCTAAAAATAGGACTTGAGTTCCTGTTCATGTGCCCTTGGGAAGTACTCAAGTGCTCTGAACCCCAGTGTCCTAGAATAGAGTTCTAGCCCTACACCTTTGGGCAAATCACTTAACCCCATCTGTCTTATTCAGACCATAAAATGACCATATCTGTACCCTCTGAATTACAGAGTTGTTGATAGGAAAAGAAACCCTGTCTTCAGAAATCATGTGGGCTTCCTGTGAGTATCAAATGAAACACTATTAATAGTTAATAATAGCTAGCATTTATATAGTACCAACCATAAATATTGGGCAGCTAGGGGGCATTATGGATAGAATGCCAGGCCTAGTCAGGAAGACTCATCTTCCTGAGTTCAAATCTGGCTTCAAACACTTACTAGCTGTTTTATCCTAAAAACATCATTTAACTGTTTGCCTCAATTTCCTCAGCTGTATGGGGGCAGCAAGGTAACTCAGTGGATTGAGAACCAGGCCTAGAGACAGGAGGTCCTAGGTTCAAATCTGGCCTCAGACACTTCCTAGCTGTGTGACCCTGGGCAAGTCACTTAACCCCCATTGCCTAGTCCTTACCACTCTTCTGCCTTGTAAGGGTTTAAAAAAAAAAAATTCCTCATCTGTAAAATGAGCTGAAGAAGGAAATGACAAACTACTCCAGAAAATTTGCCAAGAAAACCTCCAATGGCTTCACAAGGAGTCAGACACAATTGAAATGACTCAACAACAACTATAAGCATTTTATTTGATCCTCTCAACGACACCGTGAAGTAGTTAATATTATTATCCCCATTTTGTAGTTGATAAAACTGAGGCAAACAGAGGTAAGCAATTTGTTCAAAGTTTGTTATTTTCATAGTTTAGTTCAATCATGTCTGATTCTTTGTGACCTCCACGTGGGGTTTTCTTGACAAAGATACTGGAGGGGTCTGTCATTTCCTTCCCTAGTGGATTAAAGCAAACAGAGGTGATGTGGGTTACCCAGCTAGTAAGTGTCTGAGGCTAGATTTGAATGCAGGTCTTCCTGACTTCCGGCCTAGGGGCTCTCTACCAAAGCCCTAGACTGAGCTACCTAGCTTTCACACAATATGTATGAAAATGTGAGATACTACTAAGATGATATCTTGCCCATTCAATTAACCATTGCTCCCTTTCCCACACACCTTGTACATTTACTATTTCTGTTTCATTACTAATACATTCCTTTTATCCGCAGACTTGATCCAGTTCCCTCAGAAAAGCCTTGTCACCAGGCCAAGTCAGTAGTGTTTCCCTGTCCCCCTCACTGGATTTCACCATTTTGAGAAAAAGACCACATGAGTGAGCAAATGTCCCACCTGCACCACCATGCTAGAATCACTCCAAAATCCTCACTACATGCTTACTACTATCAGAATGAACTTGTGTCCTCCCCATGGCTCAAACATCTGGCAGCAGCTAGACAACTGTCTCAGATTTTTCCCAGGGCAAAGGCTATACCTTTACCTCACCTTCATCACCAGAATATGGCTAAAGTCTCCTCAAGCTGCAAATTCCAGAAAGTCACCTCAGTCTTGTTCTTGCACAATAGGCATGACATCAAGGCTAAAGTAGCCTTGAAATCCTTCAGCCAATATGTCATACCTCCTCTTGGCTCCAAACACCAACCTGAATTTCCATTGGCCCAGGACCACCTTACCAAGACTTTCCATTTGATTGTAAATCTACAACCCTGTAACCAACAACTCCCATCTCCAGTATTTTCTGGTGACAAGGCTAAGCATTCTCCATTGCTGGGCCATGGGCCCCTGACTGAAGAAAGAATATATCTTGGCTTCCAGGGCAAGGACATACCATCTGTTATCTCAGTGAGCCAGGTTAAAGTTGCAAGGAGGTCCCAGCACTCACTCAAGGTTACAACTGCTACTGTTTTAGAATGTTTTGAGCTGAGACATACAGGCACCATTATACTATCCTCACTTTGTCTTAGCCACTGTTCCAGGGCCACAGCATTGAAAACACTAGACCTGGACCACTGGGTCCAAGCAAAATCTCCCAAGATGTCATATCCTAACCTCCACCTCAGGGAAACAACATCAGTATTAAGATGCCTTGAGCACCATTCCAGGCCCTTGGCTGCATATTCATTACACCTGAATCAGAGAACTAGAACACTCTCTCTATACTCACCCTGTCCCAAACATTGGGTTAAAGGTACAAATTTGGCATCACCAGATTCAAATCTTCAGGCCAGAACAAGATTTGGCCCATCACAAAGCTTTAAATCATGGGTCCAGGGATCAGCTAGTCACTGGGCCATGGCTACCTTTGTGCCCTTCCCATTATATCACCAAATGGCTGATATTCCAGTCAAACAGATATTATCCAAACCCACCCCTAGTCATCAAGCCACATGTCCACTCAGGTCTGAACATCAGGCGAAGCACATGACAGTCACCTATACCCAGGACTTGATCCAGCAAAAACAAGATCACTATGAAGTGATGCCACAAGATCTAGATTATCAGGAAAAAATGCTAAAAATACAGGCTTACTGGAAAACACCACCCCCACTGTACATGAAACACAATTATATTGCTCCACCTGACTATGTACAGAGAATAGCTCCACTTAGTCCTAGGCATCAGGGGGAAAAGGGACCTGTCCCCAAAGTCCAGGTCCTACTCCAACCAGAACTAGATGACTTGGAAACAGTATCACTAGGACCAGATCACAAGGCCAAGATTCTATATTCCACAGGCCAAGATCAACAGGCAACACTTTTACAGGGTGTAATAGACCATCAGAATATAACTCTATCTGGTCCCAAACACCAGGTCACACCACTACCCAGTGATGATCACTGTGCTAAAGATATAGCAGTAGAGTCCAGTGGTCAAGTCAAATTCCATCAAGAACTAGATGAATGGGAACCACTTTTACAAAGAGGACTTAACCACTTGTCTTCACCTCCAGCCAACAATGCTCAGGGTACCCCAGAAAACCCAAGTGCACACATCATAGTCAAAGAACTATATAGTTGGGACCCATTTTGGACAGCAGGACTAGACCACCAAGCTACATGTCTACCTGGAATTGACCATCAAACCCTGGATATACCAGCAAACCACAGTGCTCAGGTCTTATTCAGTCAAAAAGTAGATAAGCAAGAATCATTTTGGACACAAGGACTAAACAATCAGTCAACACCTCCACCAAATAATGACCACCAAACCCAGGATATACCAGCAAACCACAGTGCCCAGGTCATATTCAGTCAAAAAGTAGATGAGCAAGAAACATTTTGGACACAAGGACTAAACCATCAGTCAACACCTCCACCAAATAATGACCACCAAGCCCAGCATACCCCAGAAGACTCTAGTGTACATATTACATTTGAACAAGAACCAGATGACCAGAGCATATTTTGCACAACAGAGCTAGATCACCAAACTACACTTTCACCTGGCAATGAAAAGGAGGCCCAGGAAATACCAGACTCTAATTTAAAGGTCTCACTTCAACAAGAAACAGATGAATTTTGGCCAACAGAAATAGATAAGCAAGGCACAATTCTAACAGATCAAGTTTACTCAGCAATACCCACATTGGATCTAAAATACCACAACATAACCTCACCAAAAACTTATGAGGCCACAACTCCATCAAGTCATGACGACCAGGCTTCAGATATATCAGGCCTCAGGGTCCACACCACATTCCAACAAGAATTAGGTGAAAGAGAAACATTTTGGCCAACAGTAGTAGATAAGCAGGACACAACTCTAATGGATGAGGTTTACTGGGCAACATCCCCACGGGACATAAAATACCAAAACAAAACTTCACTTGATCCCCAATGTGAACACATACCTTCACCCAGTCATCGTGACCAGGCTTCAGACGTATCTGACCTCAATGCCCAGGTCACACTCCAGCAAGAAGTAGGTGGAAAGGAAAAATTTCAGCCGTTAAAATTTGACAAGCAGACCTCAACTCTAACAGAACATATTTACTGGACAACATGCTCATGGGACATAAAATGCCAAGACAAAACTTTACCTGATCTTTGTCATGGGACCACACCTATACACAACCATGATAACCAGGCTTCAGATACATCAGATCTCAATGCCCAGGACACACTCCAAAAAGAAACAAGTGAAAGGGAAACATTTTGGCCAACCAAAGTAGACAGACAGGACACAGTGGCTCTAATGGATGAAGTTTACTGGGCAACACCCACATTGAATCTAAAGTATCAACACAGAACTTCACCTGACCCTCACCACAAGGCCACACCTCCATCCAGCCATGAAGACCAGGCTTCAGATGTATCAGACTTCAATGACCAGGCTATCCTAGATCAAGAAATAGATAAATGGGAAGCATTTGGGGCAAGAGAACTTGTCAAATGGGCCACAACTCCAAAACAACAGGTTTATTGGGCAACATCCCCATGTGACATAAAACACCAAGGCTTCAAAACTTCAACTAACCCTCACCATGAGGCCACACCACTACCCAGCCATGGTGACCAGGCTTCACATTTATTAAACCTTAACACCCAGGCCACATTCCAACAAGAACAAGGTAAAAGGGAACCATTTTGGCAAATAAAATTTGATAAGCCGGCCACAACTGTGACAGAACATGTTTACTGGACAACATCCCCAGGGGACATAAAACACCAAGACAAAACTTCACTTGACCCTCAATGTGAGCACATACCTTCACCCAGCCATGGTGATCAAGCTTCAGCTATGTCAGACCTCAATGCCCAGGCCACACTCCAACAAGAAATAGGTAAAAGGGAAATATTTTGGCCAACCAAAGTAGACAAACAGGACACAGTGGCTCTAATGGATGAGGTTTACTGGGCAACACCCACATTGAATCTAAAATATCATTGCAGAACTTCACCTCATCTTCACCATGAGGCCATACCTCCACCCAGCCATGAAGACCAAGCTTCAGATGTATCAGACTTCAATGACCAGGCTACACTAGATCAAGAAATAGATGAATGGGAAGCATTTGGGGAAACAGAACTTGTCAAATGGGCCACAACTCCAAAACAACAGGTTTACTGGGCAACAACCCGATGTGACATAAAATACCAAGGCAGAACTTCAACTAACCCTCACCATGAGGCCATACCTCTCCCCAGCCATGGTGACCAGGCTTCAGATGTATCAAACCTTAACACCCAGGCCACATTCCAACAAGAACAAGGTAAAAGGGAACCATTTTGGCAAATAAAATTTGATAAGCCGGCCACAACTGTGACAGAACATGTTTACTGGACAACATCCCCAGGGGACATAAAACACCAAGACAAAACTTCACTTGACCCTCAATGTGAGCACATACCTTCACCCAGCCATGGTGATCAAGCTTCAGCTATGTCAGATCTCAATGCCCAGGCCACATTCCAACAAGAAATAGGTAAAAGGGAAATAGTTTGGCCAACCAAAGTAGACAAACAGGACACAGTGGCTCTAATGGATGAAGTTTACTGGGCAGAGCCCACATTGAATCTAAAATATCAACACAGAACTTCACCTGACCCTCACCACAAGGCCACACCTCCACCCAACCATAAAGACCAGGCTTCAGATGTATCAGACTTCAATGACCAGGCTATACTAGATCAAGAAATAGATAAATGGGAAACATTTGGGGCAAGAGAACTTGTCAAACAGGCCACAACTCCAAAACAACAGGTTTACTGGGCAACATCCCCATGTGACACAAAACACCAAGGCAGAACTTCAACTAACCCTCACCATGAGGCCATACTTTTACCCAGCCCTGATGACCAGGCTTCAAGCCTTAATATCCAGGCCACATTCCAACAAGAACAAGGTAAAAGGGAACCATTTTGGC
>NW_025340588.1:0-2709 GCF_016433145.1 Gracilinanus agilis | reverse complement strand
TCCTGATGCTGAGTAGCCATCATTAGCCCAGCAGCTTCTCAGCTTTATCCTCGGGCTCAGTGTCTATTCGCAATCTATTGGCTCCTGAGGTCTGAGTTCTGGTTTTTTCCAAGGTCAAGCCCCCTGGTGGGCCCTCTTGCTTGATCCTCTGCTGGAGGTTTCTTTACAAGTCTCAGGGCACTGCTTCCACAGTCGTATACCCATCTGCACTGGTTCCCCACTTAGGCTTTAGTTCCTGGCTGTGTCTGCCTCCACCCACGCCTCTACTCAGCCGGCTCTCTGAGCCCAGCGTCCTGCTCCGGCGCGCGCGCTCAGATTTCGCGTGCTTTTTTTGACTTAATGGGGTCCTAAGTCTTGCTGCTCTCAGGAACAGGTCCCGGAGCTGCTGATGACTCGATGGGTGCCCCAAACTTGCCCTATTTCTTTTTAGCTGGGTTCGGAGCTATAGATGAGTGTGGAGGGGGTGGGGGTGGGGCGGTTGCTCAGCCCGCGATTTAGTGAGAGCCCTTTATAGCTTGGAAATGTCTCGATTCCACGTACCTTCCACGCTGTGCCCTGTTGTGGGGTTCCTCCGTTCGTCTGGACTTGTTTTTATGTCCCCTTGAGGAGTTTTGTATGTTTCGGTCAGGAGAGGTTAAGAGGTGCTTCTTACTCTGCCGCCATCTTAACCCGGAACCTCAGAACTGAATGGCTTTTAAAGAGACTGTATCTTACTATATTTTGCTGATTAGTTTTGTGAATTAATCTTGCTTATTTCGTTGATTTTCCTGTTGCACTGAATCATTTTAAGCTAATGAAGTTTCTGCTTATGATTTTATTATATTTCCTAATTTACTTAAAGCTTACTGTATCAAAAACAATGCGGTTATATGTACCATCTATGAACATCTTATAGTAGCACATGTCTTTTAAGTTTTTTTTCTGTCTTGGTAATTGTATAGAACCTTGGAAGTTTCCATGCCTTGAGATTTAAATTGTAATTTTACAAGAGGTCTTTTAACTTTTACTTTAGATCCTAAAGAATTGTTGTCTTATAGGATAAGCTTTTATATATTTTATTATAAGAAAAATTATTGCCTTAAATGGGTAGAAGCATGAAAATTTCCTAGCCGGGATTTTTTTTTAAAACAGGAAGCCAAGGACCTCCTGTATACTTTTACCAGAAGGATCTAGGATTCTTGAGGTAATTTAAACCAGAAGATTTTTTAAATATCATATTTTGATATGAAAGCAGTAACAGTTTGTTGAGAAACTCTTAGCCAAGATTTAAAAGTTGTAACAAGTATAGGATTTTTTTAAACATCATTGTTTATTGTTTTAAAATGTGTTATTAGAAATTATGGTACTCTTATTTGAATGTGCATTGTGAATCTGCTATTTTGTAAAACCCTCACAGAAAGTGAATCTCATTTTTGGGTAAAAAAACACATCAGTATTTCTAAGCTATATGTATATATTTTTAATTTTTAAAACATTCTTTTTTTTAATTAGAGCAATTGATTTTTCCTTTTTCTCATCTTGTTCTAGAAGTACATATATAATCATTATTTATCCTTTTTCTGATTTTACAGTGATATAAGCTTAAAGCAAATACCTAAAGAGCCTGAGACTGAGAATATGGGACTATGATTTAATGCCTTTCTGTCTGATTCCAGGAGAAGGGAAGATAAGAGTCATTAATAGTGCTAAGAAAGCACAAGGTCACAGAGACTTGACTAAAAATCTGCATGGATTGCAGAGGTCTATGCCAATACTTTAGGGCTTGAAATTGGGGTTTGAGTCCTGGAGTCCCAGTCTTTTCTAAAACTTTAGAGGACGTGGGTCCCCTCAACTTAAATTCCTAGTGAAGCACCTAAGATTGGTTATTTATTTGGCTCACTTCCCTGAAAAGCTGATGGCAAATCAGATCAGAGAGAGATGTTTCCCTTAAGTCCTGGCCCTGAATGGGTAATAGCAAACTGCTTAAATCACTTTCATTGGGCCTTGATTCAAAGGCCTGTTATAAGTTTATTTTCCCTACATTTTTTGCACATTTTACATTTCATTCACAAGTTCTCCTGTGACTCAGCCACTCATCAGCTGACCTGAGGTACCCTTTTCAGGAAAAAAGGTGTGTTTAGAATTTTCCTTAGGGGGATGTGTGTTAAGTTTTTTAAATTCGATAATGTAAAAATATATGTATATTTAACTCTTTTAGGAGTAATTTCAGGGAAAAATGTATAATTCTTAGAAGGTAATATGTTTTATAATCTATAATGTTAAGTTTAAATTCTTTTGAGAATAATTTCAGGACAAGGATCTTGCCATCTCCCCAGAATCCAGACAACGATGAACCTGTTTGGTGAAGGCACCAAAAGATGCCTAAAGACCCTTCACTGTACCATGAAGACCAAATTTGAACTTTGGGGTGCGGCTGATTTGGACTATGGGGAGTTGGAGGGAAATGCATTTGTTTGAATGTACACTATCATGCCAATAGGGGACTGCCCCCAAATTGGTTTTTTGTCAATGCGGCTAGTTTATCCATTTGTTCATCTATTTCTTTTATCCCCCAAATTCCTAAAATTTAGAAGTTATCTATGTTTACAGATCCAGCAAAGAAAAAGGGCCAACCTTTTTTTTTTGCCGGATCTCTGGAGGAAATGTTTGCTTTGAATTCAGAGAAGTGCTATTTGGAAGTGTCTAGCAGACTCCCTATGGACACGTGGG
>NW_025340587.1:0-1499 GCF_016433145.1 Gracilinanus agilis | reverse complement strand
TCCCTCCACATTTATCATAATATCCAGTTTAAAAAGCCAAACTTCACCAGAAGCTATATGATCTTCTTGGCTTCTCTTCCTCTCCGGAACAACTTTTTGTCCTCACTTTGTCCACGTATTTATCTCCTTACACCCATCTCTATGTGTTCATCCTGGTTTGTGCTATTCTTTCCAGGGAATTCCATTTTACCACTTCCTTATTATGAAAAGTATTCTCTACCAATTTATCAATCCAAATTCAACCCCCTCATCAAAACAACTGTCTGGCAATGTAAATAGTCTTCTATGTATAAATAAAAATGTTGAATGAACAAATTCAAGATGAGAATCCCATGACACTCTACCAAAGTCTTCCCTCCTTTTTTTCTATTCGAAGACATTTTCTTTTCCAATGTAATAACAATTTTCAACACACATTTTCCAAAATTATAAGACCCCAATTGTTTCCCTTCCTTTCCGCCCCCATTTAGGAGATGATAAGCAATTTGATCTTGATTATACATGTATTATCAAGCAAAACATACTTCCAAAATTGGTCATTTTTATAAGAAAATATTCATAAAACCCACCCCAAAATAAAAATACAACTAAAGTGAAAAATCATACACTTTGATCTGCATCTGACTCCAATAGTTCTTTCCCTGGAGGCGGATAGAATTCTTTGTCATACATCTTATAGAATTGTTCCATATCTTTGTACTTCTGAGAGTAGCTAAGTCTTTCACAGCAGAACATTGTACAATATTACTATTACTATGTACAGTTGTTTTTATTGTTTTACTCTGCATCAGTTCATGTAGATCTTTCCAGCTTTTTCTGAAATCATTTTGTTTATTATTTTTATAGCACAATAGTATTCCATCACCAACATATGCCATAATTTGTTCAGCCATTCCCCAATTGATGGACATCCCCTCAATTTCGAATTCTTTGCCAATACAAAAAGAACTTCTATAAATATTTTTGTATAAGTAGCTTGTTTCCCCTTTTTTATGATCTCTTTGGTATATAGATCCAATAGTAGTATTACAGGATCAAAGAGTATAAATTATTTAATATCCCTTTGGACATGGTTCCAAATTATCCATCAGAATGGTTGGATCAGTTCACAACTCCACCAAGAATTTATTAGTGTCCCAATTGTGCCACATACTCTCCAATATTTATCACTTTCTTTTATTGTCATATTAACCAATCTGATAAGTGTGAGGTGGTATCTCAGAGTTGTTTTAATTTCCATTGCTCTAATCAAAAGTAATTTAGAACATTTTATATGACTATTGATAGCTTTGATTTCTTCATCTGAAAATTGCCTTACCTTCTTTTCTATTAATCAACATTTTCAGTGTACATTCAATTTTCAATTACATTAATAAACTCTCCTATCAACTTATCCATATCTAATAACCCTATACAAATATTTATATAAAATTATTTGTCAAAAGACTAGTTGATATCCAGGTATAAAACATTATATTCATACTAATAACTCTATGAAA
>NW_025340586.1:0-1380 GCF_016433145.1 Gracilinanus agilis | reverse complement strand
TTAACTAGAAGGAAAGGAAAAGAAAAGGGAGACATTCCATAGGGAGGAAAAGGACTAGACTGGATGCAGCATAGGAAAAGAGGGAGAGAGAAAGATGGGGTAGAGAGGGAATGACAAAGAAAAGACATAGCAAATTAGAGAAAAATGAAAAAGAGTGGAAAAAAGGAGAGAGAACAAAGAAAAAGAGTGAAAAAGAAAGGTTAGAGGGAAGGGTGAGAGATATGGGCGGAGAAAGAGAACGATCCAGAAATAAGGGGTAGAGAAAGGGAATTCGGGAAAGAGGAGAGAAAGATGGAAAGGGACAACAAGTGAGGAAGTGTGAAGGAGGGAAGGAAAATGAGGTGGAAAGAGAAGTAGAGAGAGAGAAAGAGAAAGTTGATTAGAAAGGAGAGGAGATAGAGATTGGAAAGAAAGATGGTGAACTCTGAGAGCAGGAGGGAGGCAGGTGAGAAGGAAAACGTGTGTGGAAGGTATTTGAGGTTGCCAGCATTCTGGGCACTCTGCTATTGCCAACAAGTTTACCTTTTTGAGCCTTGGTTTCTCCAGAAGGATGTTTTATGCTAGCTCTCTATAGCCTGGGGGGATGCCTACATTGTTTCTCACCCCTCCTTCCTCCCCCAAGCAGGCTATTGGATTTGTCTGCTTTGTGGAAGACTGGTTTGGCCGTTGTCCAATCAGGATCTTTGTTTCGCTTTGCTAAGTAGGCACTTCCTATTCTTTTTCAAAGAAAAATGAAGTCTCTTTGTTCTAACTTCTGAAGTAAATCTTTCTGCTCTTTACAAAATGACTTTACATTTTTCACTAGCCATCGTTTGTAAGACTGTCTTTGAGCCCCACTGCCTGTTTTGCTTCTTTTCCTCAGCATTACGTTCTTGATTTTGAAAAACCCCACCTTTTTTTTTTACTTGAACCTTATATTGAATTTTCACCTAATTTTTTTCACTGATTCCTCATACAAATTGTGCTTGAAATCCCTTTTGCGTTATTGAAAAATGTCTGTGAATAGATTTGTTTTTGCTCCATAATGAAAATCTTTGGTGAAGGTGATCATACTCAGCGGGAGGCCGATGTTGTTAAAACAACCCGCTATGTGAGCTTGTTTTCAGTATTTTCTGTATCCTTGGAGAAGTTCTTGATTTCTTTGCTTTTGCAGATCATTTATGTGGGTTTGGTGTTCCCCTCTAACAGTGGAAATACAGTACAAGGGGTACCTTATTAGACTCTCTGGTAACCTGGGAAAGAGAAAAAATGAAGTGAGAGGGGGAGAAAATGAGTGGCAAAGAAGCAAATGAAAGTATAAGAAAAAAGCATAGAAAGGGAGAAGGGGGAAAGTAGAAAGGGAAGAATGAAAGGCTGCAAAGAGGAGAGTGAGAGAAGGGG
>NW_025340585.1:0-1292 GCF_016433145.1 Gracilinanus agilis | reverse complement strand
TTGATTTTACAGTGATATATGCTTAATGCAAATACCTGAAGAGCCTGAGACTATGGGACTGTGATTTAATGCCTCTCTGTCTGATTCCAGGAGAAGTGCTGAGCCACATGGTCAAGGAGATTTGACTGAGAATCTGCATGGATTGCAGAAATTCTATTGCCAATATTGATGGGCTTGAAAATTGGGGTTTGAGTCCTGGAGTCCCAGTCTTTTCTAAAACTTTAGAGGACATGGGTCCTCTCAACTTAAATTCGTAGTGAAGCACCTAAGATTGGTTATTTATTTGTCTCACTTCCCTGAAAAGTTGATAGCAAATCAGATCAGAGAGAGATGTTTCCCTTATTTCTCTTATATAGAGAGAGAATTTTCTATAAGTCCTGACCCTAAATGAGTAATAGCAAGCTGCTTAAATCACTTTAATTGGGCCTTGATTCAAAGGCCTGTTACAAGTTTATTTTCCCTACTTTTTTTCCACATCTGACATTTCATTCACAAGCTAATTTTTTCTTCTTTTTTCTTGAATTTTATTCTTTTTATTTTGCCAATTGATTTCATACAACCCACGTGACTCAGCCACTTATCCTTAGCTGACCTGAGGTACCCTTTTCAAGGAAAAAAAGGTGTGTTTAAAATTTTCCTCAGGGTGATGTGTATTAAGTTTTTTTTTAATGGAAAATGTAAAAAATATATGTATATTTAACTCTTTTAGGATTAATTTCAGGGGGAAATGTATGATTCTTAGAAGGAAATGTATGTTTTATAATCTATAATGTTAAGTTTGAGAATAATTTCAGGATAAGGATCTTGCCATCTCCCCAGAATCAAGACAATGATGGGACAGTTTGGTGAAGACACCAAAAGATGCCTAAAGACCCTTCACTGGACCATGGAGACCAAAATTGAACTATGGGGAGTTGAACGAGTTACATGCATTTGATTTAAATGTACACTACTATGCCAATAGGGGACTGCCCCCAAATTGTTTTTTTTTGTCAATGCCACTAGTTTTATCCATTTGCTTATCTATTTCTTTTATCCCCTAAATTCCTGAAATTTAGAAGTTGTCTATGTTTACAGATCCAGCAAAGAAAAAGGGCCAACCTTTTTTTTTGCCAGATCTCAGGGCGAAATGTTTGTTTTAAATTCAGGAAAGTGCTATTTAGAAGTGTCTAACATACTCCCTATGGACATGTGGAGACTATGAGACTACTTTTCCCATGAATCCAATGGATTTTCCAGTTTCCGGTTTTGGGTGGGGGGAAATCAAATGTCTCCCACGCATAGGACAGTTT
>NW_025340584.1:0-1293 GCF_016433145.1 Gracilinanus agilis | reverse complement strand
GTCAGGAAGACTCATCTTCATTAGTTCAAATCAGGCCTCTGTTACTTAGTAGCTGTGTGACCCTGGGAAAGTAACTTAACCTTGTTTGCCTCAGTTTACTCATCTGTCAAATGAAAGAGCACACAAATCCCCTCACATATTTATGGGAGATACACGTGTGGGCAATGTTTGGTGAAGAAATATGCACAAAGTAGCCCATGCCAGGGACCTATGTAGCCAGCTACAATTATCCTCTGGCAAGGTCATTGGGGTCCACCATTATGGATCACCTCCCTGCCCTCTACTGGGCGCATGGTCTCTGTTGAAGATGCCTTTTCTTTTGTGCCGATAGTGTGTCCATTCTGTTTTCTGCTGGGTACTGAGTCTCTCATCACTGAGTTGCTCTCTGCTTCCATCTACTAAACTTCAGCTACTTAATGCTGACTTGTCCCTCTCTCCTCCCATCTAATAAGGAATGGTATCTAAGAAGTCTCTTGAAGACACACAAACTATCAGCTCTTGTAGTCTATGGCCAAAGCTGAGTTCATTAATCCTCCAGACAATGAAGGGAAGCCAACAAAAGGCAGCTAGAAAGCTCAGGGTAAGATTAAATCTATTCTTTTGACTGATGAAGATTTGAAGTCCACAGTCCTAGACAACTATATGATTTAGGATCAGAAAATCCCTTTTAATGCGTGTTTAACCCCTGACAAAAATCCTGTGCCCTCAAAACTCTATCTAAAAAGCCCACCACACAAGCTGCGTGGAAGCTAGGGCTATGAACCCCCACTTCAAGGTTCTGTACTAATATAATAAAATGATCAGATGCTCATAAGACCCTCCAAACATAAATGAAATTGAACCACAATAAAAACTAACCAGTAAAGGGAAGGTCACTGTCCTCTGCCTTCCTGGTCTGCATTCCAAACTTCATTATGGACATGTGCTGGCAACAAAGCCCTTCACTTGTATAAAACCTCTCCATCTCCTTCCTGGGAAATGGACATTTTCAGCTGCTTTCTTACTTGATTTCACTAGTTATCCCCTCCCCACTTCAGCTGTAGTCAGATCCTCACTGCCTAAAGTCAATCAAGGACTTCACCTCCATAGACAGAAAATTCTGCCCCAAAACTGAGGCCAACTGAACAGAGCTTTGAAAAGGGTAGAATCCTGCCACTAGGAGGAAGTTCACTCAGCCTAACACAATGCAGAAAATCTGACTTCTTTTTTTTAAACCCTTACCTTTCATCTTAGAATCGATACTGTATATTGGCTCCAAGGCAGAAGAGTGGTAAGGGCTAGGCTATGGGGGTT
>NW_025340583.1:0-1024 GCF_016433145.1 Gracilinanus agilis | reverse complement strand
TGTCCTGAGAGATCATTAGCTTCTAATTGCTCAATTCTAGCCTTTAGAGACTGGTTTTCGGCTATAATCTTTTGGTTTTACTTTTCAATCTGGTCATTTCTGGTTTTCAATTTACTTGCCTCACTTCCTAATTGCGAAATCCTTCCTTTTAAACTGTTATTTTCTTGCCTGATTTCCTTTTGAGTTATTTTCGATTTCTCTAGCCAAATCTTTTCCATCTTTCTTGTCATCTCAGATTTGAACTCTTCAAGAGCTTGTGGCCAGTTTTCATTATTTTCGGAGGATTTGGATGTGATCGCTTGTTTGTTCTCCTCTTCTGTTTTTTCTGCTGTCTGGATTTTCTCTGTGTAAAAGTTGTCAAGTGTTAAAGATTTCTTCTTCTTGTTAATCTTTCTCTTCTGGGATTCCTGATTCTGGCTTGCCATTTTTAGCCCAGAGCCTTCTCAGGTTTATCCTCACACTCAGGGTGTGTCTGCACTCTTTAGGCTCCTGAGGTCTCAGTTCTGGTTGTTCTCAGTTTCAAGCCTCCTTGTGGTCCCCCTTGCTTGATCCTCTGCTGGAGGCTCCTTTACCAGTCTCAGGGAACTGTTTCCACAGTTGTGCACCTGTCTGCACTGGTTCCCTACTCAAGGTTTCCAAGCCTTTGCCAGTGCCTGCGCTCAAGGTCTGTGTTCAAAGTCCACACACATTCTTTAGCCTCTTGGGGTCTTAAGTCTTGCTCCTCTCAGGAGCAGGCCCTGGAGCTGCCAATTATTAAATGGGTGCCCCAAACTTGCTCTACTTCTTTTGTGCTGGCTTTGGAGTTGTAGGGGAAGTAAGGGGGTGGCTCAGCTTGTGATTTAGTGAGAGCTGTTATATCCCTTTATAGCATGGAAATGGCCCGACCCCATGTACCTTCAAAGCTGCGCCCTGTTGTGGGGTCCCTCTGTTCATCTGGATTTCTTTTTATGTCCCCTTGAGGAGTCCTATATATTTCGGTTAGGAGAGGTTAAGTAGCTGCTTTTTACTCTGCCTCCATCTTAAC
>NW_025340582.1:0-1131 GCF_016433145.1 Gracilinanus agilis | reverse complement strand
TCCATCACCAGCATATACCACAATTTGTTCAGCCATTCCCCAATTGAAGGGCATTCCCTCATTTTCCAGTTTTTTGCCACCACAAAAAGCTCAGCTACAAATATTTTTGTACAAGTCTGTTCATCTATGATCTCTTTGGGATACAAATCCAGGATTGCTATGGCTGGATTGAAGGGTAGGCAGTCTTTTAGAGCTCTTTGGGCATAGTTCCAAATTGCCAGAATGTACATTTCTTGAGGGCAGACAGTGTTTCATTTTCTGTCTTGATAATTTTGCTTGGCACACAGTGGTGTAGCAGCTGAATTTGGTTGAATTGTTGGCAAAACTAATGGAAACCCTAGAGAGTGGGATTCCTTTATTTATTTATTTGTTGTTTGTTTGTTTTAAATTGGAAACATCAGGCTAGAGAAAGTAACTTCTCAGGGAATTTTATGATCTGTTCCCTTCAGTTCAACAAATATTTATTATACCCCAAATATATATGGGGAACATTGTGCTAGACCACCAGGGTTGGAAAGATAAGACACAGCTGATATGATGACCAGCTAGGAAATTGTTAGAAGAAGCAAGGTAAGAAATGATGAATGTCTATGGTGGTGGTTAGATAAATAAAGGGAAGGAGATGGATATAAAATATGCTGTTGGGGTATAATTGATAAGACTGGGTAAGATTCAAGCAATAAGTCAACAAGTAAGTTATGGATCTAAGTATTATGGACACAAAGAAAGCAAAACAATCCCTTTCCTCTAGGAGCTTAAATTAATTTGTAAATAAAACTTTTTTAGCAAGCAAAAAGTGATATTCTCTCATTTCCCTTCAACTATGGAAATAAATTAAAAAAGATAAAGAAAATCTTGTCATAAACTAGCATAGTCAAGAAAAACAAATTCCCACACTGGCCAGGCTCAAACCATATGTCTCATTCTGTACCTTTCATTTCTCCGTCAAGAGGTGGGGAGTATATTTTACCATAAGTCCCCTGGAATCATGATTAGTCATTACATTGAACACATTTTTCTTTTTCTTTTCTTTTTTTAATTTTTAATTTCTTTTTATTGAGCAGAGAGATATGTTCAGAAAGCTTTTTTTTAGTTCCTTTGAAAACAGAGTCAGTTCAGAGAATGTGAAGG
>NW_025340581.1:0-1006 GCF_016433145.1 Gracilinanus agilis | reverse complement strand
ATTCTAAACTCTGCCTATCTGGCTGTTGGGCCCTGTGGCTTACAGCTTCATTTATTTAGCCTTCTAACCTCCCTTTTCTCTTTATCCCTACTTTTACCTTCCTGATTGTAAATAAATTCTTCAACCCGATGCTGACTTGGGTCTGATTTAATTACGGAATCAACCTAATTGTTGATTTCTGGCGGCCACATATTTTTAATATATACCTATAATACCTAAATTTTAATCCTTACATGGGGGAGGACTAGGTCAGGTTTTAGAAAAAAAAACGTGGAGGGCTTGTGAGGTAGAAGCTCCCTTCAGGTAAAAAGTGATTAATGTCTACAAGGAAACATCCCTGGGAAAGTTCCAGGTGCTTGCAATGAGAAAGGGGTTGGGGGGGTTCTGGGAAGTCTCAGGCAGCAGAAGCAGCTCCAGAAGCAGTGGCTGCAGATCCTCCGAGGAGCTCCAGGTGGTGGCTGGGAATAGACATCAGCAGCAGCAGACAGGGCACTGGGGTGGGCAGCAGAGTCAGAATCGGCAGGAGCAGTTAGGGACCCAGGGAGGTTTAGGCAGGTGGGGCCAACAGTCATTGAAACCAAGTTCATGGGGAATGTATGAACTAGCAGCCAGGAAAATGCTGTTGGAAAAATGGGGTTCCCCTTTCCCGGAAAAGTAGCAGCATGGCTAGGGAGAATGGGGAGAAGAGAAAAAACAAAATCAAAAACTTTCCCCTTTTAAAAAGTTGCTCAGAAGAACTGAGCATAGTGGCCAAAAATAGCACAAGAGCAGTTCTGAGGCTCCAGAGAGGATCCAGAGGTGTCTCAGAGGTCTGCCTGTGGGGGGAGGGTAGAAAATCATGGCAAAACCATGGCTTGTTATATTATCAGAAAAATTGAGAGTTTGATTTCTAAACTTCAAGTGGTTGCCATTAACTGTTACAAATAAAATAATAAAGAAGGATATATTTAATAATATTCGGGTTTTATTTGAAGTCATTTTGATAGTTATAGCCACATGGCTGATA
>NW_025340580.1:0-6663 GCF_016433145.1 Gracilinanus agilis | reverse complement strand
CGCAGGATGGCGAGCAGCATAGTCGGGGGCAAGTACGAGCTGCTTCGGAAGGTCGGGGCCGGCTCTTTCGGGGACATCTACCTGGCCATCAACATCACGAATGGCGAGGAGGTGGCCGTGAAGCTGGAGTCCCAGAAGGCCAAGCACCCGCAGCTGCTGTACGAGAGTAAGCTGTACAAGGTGCTGCAGGGAGGGGTGGGCATCCCCCATATGCGCTGGTACGGCCAGGAGAAAGACTATAACGTCCTTGTCATGGACCTCCTGGGGCCTAGCCTGGAGGACCTCTTCAATTTCTGCTCGCGCAGATTCACCATGAAAACCGTGCTCATGCTGGCCGACCAGATGATTAGCAGGATTGAATATGTGCATACCAAGAATTTCATCCATAGGGACATTAAGCCGGATAATTTCCTGATGGGGATCGGGCCTCACTGCAACAAGCTGTTCCTCATTGACTTTGGACTGGCCAAAAAGTACCGAGACAACAGAACAAGGCAGCACATTCCCTACAGGGAAGATAAGAACCTCACTGGCACTGCCCGGTATGCCAGCATCAATGCCCACCTTGGCATCGAGCAGAGCCGTCGTGATGACATGGAATCCCTGGGCTATGTGCTGATGTATTTCAACAAAAGCAGCCTGCCCTGGCAAGGCCTAAAGGCTGCCACCAAGAAGCAGAAGTATGAAAAGATCAGTGAGAAAAAGATGTCCACCCCTGTGGAAGTCCTCTGCCAGGGGTTCCCAGCAGAATTCGCCATGTATCTCAACTACTGCCGTGATCTTTGCTTCGAAGAGGCTCCTGATTACATGTACCTGAGGCAGCTGTTTCGCATTCTTTTCAGAACTCTGAACCACCAGTACGACTACACATTCGACTGGACAATGCTAAAGCAGAAAATGACCTAAAGGACTGGCTCTCGGTTAGTGGGTTCGGGTTCGCAGATCCCCTGAGGACCCCACAGAGAAACATATGAAGTAGAGCAGATGATCAGAGCAGATCGTGTTACTCCCTCTCAATGTAGACATTAAAGTTCACGTGTACACTTGCCAGTGGTTGTAACCATTTATTTGGTGTAAAGATCTTAATTTCAGTATAAACTGCCTCTGATCCAACATTCAGAGTTGTAGCTGCTGTGTTTGTGAATATTAACTGACATAGTGAAACATGATGTTCCGTTTTCTATTGCATTTTTCGGGGAGGGGGGGAAATGTTTAACTAAATGGTTGACACACAACAGTGGTGAGAAATTGTGTATATGCCAATTTTTTTGTTACTGTCTGTTCTGATCCAATCCTAACCCTAAATTGTGCTTTGAAATCTTGTTTCAAAAGAATGGCATGAACAGTTTTCAACCATGGGTCGTGATCATTGTAAATGCTACAATTGTACACTTGTGAAGTTTTGTTCTGTTTCTTCCTCCCTGGGGTTTGACTATTGTAAACTTAAACATTCTTAAATCTGTTGGCTTCTATGTGCAAGGCAGCTGACAAGGCAGTAACCAAAGATTCCAGTTCTAAGTATCTGAAAGACTCTGCCTGCTTAATGTGCTAGATATAACATCATCTAAATGAAAACTTAAAAAATATCTTAGTGACAACTACTAGATTATCTGTAGTGCTCTGCATTAACTATAATGTTCTTGGTATTCAAAAAGAAAAATAGCCTCTTTGTCACAACATCTTATGAATCTGTATGTAAGTTGCTGATATAGATGTAATCCCTGTAAACATCTCTATGACCCAGAATTTTGTTCCTATGTTGAAATGAGAGATGTTTTGTTTCCAAGTTCATTAAAAACTAACATTGATTATGTTAAAAAAAACAATGTCTTCATGGATAATATAATCATAAAATGCAAAGCTTTTTTGTGCAGATTTCCATGCTGTACAGAGTTGGAAACATGGGGTGGAATTCCTTTTTTCACATTTAAATTCATTTTCTTTTTTCCCCAATTACATATAAAAACATTTTCCAACATCTTAAAGGGAACTCTGAAGCTCCAAGTCTCTCCCTGGCACTGCTGAGATGGTAAGCAATCTTAATACACATTTCACACACATTATCAGGTATAAAATATATAAAAAAGGTATCCTATTTTTCCATAGTAATCCTTAAGGTGGGATTCTTGAAGGTTATCCCAGTAGAGAACAAGGCCAAGAATTGGAACAGGCTGGAAAGGTTTCAAACATGGCCTCAGTAACAGATTGTCTACTGCCAAGGAAAGGACTAGCCTCAGTGAGCAGAGTGAGATTTGTCATTATGTGATGAATTCTTTGGCTATAGCAACCTAATAGCCATTTTATTTGTCACAAATTCTAAATGCTATTCTCACTAAAGAGGTTAGGATTCAAAAGGAATCACAAGATGGGATCGACAATTTCATCAGTGGGCCTTAAAAGGATCTAAATCATAAGAGGAAGCAGGACTTAACAAGTGGGATTACATATAAAGGACATGCATGCATTTTCTCTCTGGGGTAGTATTGGTATTTGGGGTAATACTGGGTAATTGGGTAATATTTAGTATTATAATGGAACAGCAATGGACTTGGATTCCGAAGATTCAGCTTTGGGTTCTATTCTGCTTACTCTCTAACTACTCTCTTCACCAGAGACACATTTACCTCGGTTCTGTATGTCCAACATACCATACAAGGGTTTTTTTTTTTTTTTTAGTTATTCACAAGTAGAATAGGCTGCTCTGAAGTAAAGGTAATAGAAATCCACTTATTGGGGGGCTTCAAGTAAAAATGATAGAACCATTTCTCAGTGAAGCTGGAGAAATGACTCTTTGCCACTTCTAACTCTAAAATCCCGTGACTTATCCAAGAAGATACAATTTCCCAGCAAGCAAACCAAAACCACAGAGTAACATCAGGGCATTTTGGTTGAGGTAGTAGCAAATGAAATCCTGCACTTAAAACTATTTCCTCAAGATCTACCCTGAAAGCCTGAACCTATCTTAGTACACATGACACTGACCTATAAATCACACCAAGGATTGAGAGCACAGCATAATCAGGAGATTATTATTATTATTATTTCACATCAAGAAACTAAGAAAAAGCCAAGTGTAGAGCTCAAAAAACTATATTAGTTTTTTTGTCCTTGGCTATGACTTAATATTTTTAAACCCTTACCTTCTGTCTTAGAATCAATACTCTCGGGGGCAGCTGGGTAGCTCAGTGGATTGAGAGTCAGGCCTAGAGACAGGAGGTCCTAGGTTCAAATCCAGCTCAGACACTTCCCAGCTATGTGACCCTGTGCAAGTCACTTGACCCCCATTGCCCACCCTTACCACTCTTCCACCTAGAAGCCAATACACAAATACACAGAAGTTAAGGGTTTAAAAAAAAAAGAATCGATACTCTGCACTGATTCCAAGGCAGAAGATTGGTAAGGGCTAGGCAATGGGGGTGAAGTGACTTGCCCAGGGTCACACAGCCACAAAGTGTCAGAGGCCAGATTTGAACCTAGGACCTTTCATCTTTAGGCCTGGCTTTCAATCCCCTGCCCCTCTTGACTGTGACTTGAATGGCTTTTAGATCTTCCATGGAAAAGTTATCTGCAAAAAAAACAAACAAAAAAAACCTTGGCTTGGCCACGTGACCAAGCATTTCTACCCCACCAAGGTCTTACAAGGCTCTTGCCAACTCTGGCTCAGAGGGAATAGACTTAAGGGGCCAGTTACACAGATCAAAGGTGAGTCCAGGCAACACAGTAGGACGTGGGGAATTCTGTTTTGTTTGAAATGTGCTTTGTGGCTCTGTTAAAAGCAGAGAAAGTGCTTTAACAAGAGGCAAGGAAAAAACCCAAACTCTCTAAATCTTTGAGCCCTCAGACAGTACTCAAGTTATGTGGACTCATTTGGGCCCATGGATGAAATATCATCTAAATTAGGCATTGGCACTTTTAAGTCTGTGAACATTCGCTTCTCCCAAAGCAGACTGGACGGCCCTTGACCTTGGCCTTCGTGCCTTTCCTAGCAGCTGCTCACACTACTCATGTCGCAATATATTAAAACAACCACATCTTTTTTTCTAAGTGTTTAATCTCCAGACCTCCAAGGAGCTAATAGAGTAGGAGGAAAAGGAGGGGGGAGAGGGGAATAGAAGACATTAAGATGAATACATGATTAAAAAATGTTCAGTGAAACCTTGATTAACCAGATCGCTTGGGGAATGGGACTCTGACTAGCTTGATTTTTCTATTTAATGAAAGGCTAACAAGAAAATATTCTTAGTTGAAAATCTTCTCTGACAGTACATATAATGGACATAAAAAACTGTTTCTCTGATGACAGAGGCTCTTACAAGCCCCCAGAGCCGTCACTAAGAACATCTACAATTCTCTGTACAGAATCCACAGAGGCAGGGGGAAATAGTTAAAATAGTATTGTGGGGGGGGGGCAGCTGGGTAGTTCAGTGGAGTGAGAGTCAGGCCTAGAGACAGGAGGTCCTAGGTTCAAACCCGGCCTCAGCCACTTCCCAGCTGTGTGACCCTGGGCAAGTCACTTGACCCCCATTGCCCACCCTTACCAATCTTCCATCTATAAGACAATACACCGAAGTACAAGGGTTTTAAAAAAATAGTATTGTAGAAGTAGAGGAAATTGGGTTCTAGTCTCAGCTCAACCACTCACTACCTAGCTACATGACCTTATGTCTATTATCTGAATTACCAGTACCTCGGTTTCTTCATCTGTAGAACAAATGGGTTGGAAGTGGTCATTTTAATGGTATCTCTCAGTTTTAAAAACTGATTCTTGGGGGCAGCTGGGTGGTTCAATGGATTGAGAGCCAGGTCTAAAGACAGGAGGTCCTAGGTTCAAATCTGACCTCAGATACTTCCCAGTTGTGTGACCCTGGACAAGTCACTTCACCCCCATTGCCTAGCCCTTACCTCTCTTCTGCTTTGGAGCCAATACACAGTATTGATTCTAAGATGGAAGGTAAAGATTAAAAAAAAATCAGACTCATATCCTCCTGAGACACTTCCTAGCTGGGTGACCCTGGTCAAGTCACTTGACCCCCATTGCCTAGCCCTTACCACTCTTCTGCCTTGGAGCCAATACACAGTATTGATTCTAAGATGGAAGGTAAGGGTTAAAAAAAATAATAATAATTTAAAAAAAAACTGATTCTTTCACTGTTAGTGAGAAGCAGCATGGCTTGGTTAGAAAGACTATTGGACGTGGGCCCAGAAACAGAGGAATGAATGATTAAGCATTTATTAAAGGCTTATCATATGGGCCTTAGATTCATGGTCTGGCCCTGAAACTTACTAGTTGTATGACCACAGGCAAAGAATTTCAGTTCTTTGACCTTCTAAGATTATCTGCTAAGTTTTCTATGGTTTTATCTATGTTAATAGAGGAAAATTCAACATGTACTGATTGACTTGATAGCAAAGTAACCAACTTCATATCATTTGAAGAGCTCTAATTGTGTGGCCTTAGATAGTAAGTCATTTAAACTCTCTCAGCCTCCTTTTCCTTAAATGTAAAATACGGGGCTTGGACAAGATACCCTCTAAGGTTCCTTTCAGCATCTAGATCTATGATCAATATGAAAACTCTAACACTGGAGAGGAAGTCAGGGGAGTACTGACGACAAACAGCACCTACTTTACGGTTTTATTAGGCCTGAGACTAGAGGGACCCGAGTTGAAAGAGAACCAAGATCAGCTTATCCCTCAAGAAAGCTTCACTTACTAAAAGTTCTCCTAAAAGCAGACTGCAGGGGGAAATGGCTATTTGAGGGGCCCCATTTAAAAGACTTTATTATTATTTGTCATTTTTAATTTAGCAAGAGAGAAACGATGTTCGGGGTGCTGATTCTGTAATTAGGATATGCCAGAGATCTGTATAAGAATTATTAATGGGTGTATGGAGAATATCTGGTCATGGGTTTCATTCCATTAACCCGTGGGAGAAGTACCAAGAGCCATGGACTGGTGAGTAAAAAGCACACTGGAGATTTGAGCTCTAGTCTAGACTCTACTGCTAAGTAGCTGTGGGGCTGTAAATAAGTCACTTCCCCATCCTGAACCCAAGTTTTCTCTTGACCTTCAAATTTTGCAATCCTAAGCACCCTCCAAAGCACAGTTTAGGGGCTGCCTCTCCCTTAGGCCAGTTCCAATGTCCCCCAGGTGTGTTGTAATGCTTCCTAATGGGGGCTCCCTAACATTTATAATTCTTTCATGTTATTTAGTATATATTTTGGATTTACAAATGATGGTCCCAAGAAGAATGGAAACTTTTTTAAATCAACGAGGGTTTTATTTTTGCTTTTGTGTCCCTAGCACTTAGTATCTTATCCTACAAAGGTTAGACACTTAAAATATTTTTCAAATTGAACAGAATAAATCTTTTTTTTTATTTATTTAATAAAACCCTCACTTTCCATCTTAGACTCAATACTGTATATTGGTTCTAAGCAGAAGAGTGGTAAGGGCTAGGCAATGGGGGTCAAGTGACTTGCCCAGGGTCACACAGCTAAGAAGTGGCTGAGGCCAGATTAGAACCTAGGACCTTCTGTGTCTAGGCCTGGCTCGCTATCTACTGAACCACCCAGCTTCCCCCTGAATAAATCATTTTTAAGGCTAATATGCAAGAATAAAAAGAGATTTTATAAGGTGATGCATGCATATTTTCATAAGAAT
>NW_025340579.1:0-1362 GCF_016433145.1 Gracilinanus agilis | reverse complement strand
TGTCTCTCTCTGTCTCTCTGTCTCTCTCTCTCTCTCTCTCTCTCTCTCTCTCTCTCTCTCTCTCTCTCTCTTTCTCTCTCTCTTTCTCTCTCCCCACAAAAATAGAATGTACAAAATATATTCTGAGTTAATATAAAGCAATTACTTGAAATATATTTTGTATTTCCTTCCATTGACAGAATTACTCATAAAAAATTTTAGAACCTCTCAAATCATAGTTTCTCTAGTGCTGCCTTTCTTACTTTAATAGCTTCTACTTTTAAAGAAAATTCATATTCTTCAGTGTCCTATTCTTCTTAATAAGGATTCTAAAGGGAGCTTATTATAGTACAAGGATTTTTGGTCAGCCTTGCAGGACTAAATTTCCACTGTGTTCAATTTTCTAAAACCCCATTCTGGCTCCAAAGTGGGAAGCTTGTCTAAGTACATTCAAATTTTGATTACCCACATGTGTATTGTAAACTTGGCAAATGCATTTTTAAACCCTGGCTGGCTTCTTTATGAACACACACACACACACACACACACACACACACACACACACCCCTTACCTCCCCCCTTTATAAAGAGATGCTTTTTAGGACACCTTCATAAACTGAAGGTTGATATGGGAACAAATAGCTCTAATTTTGTTTTGTTATTATTGTTATTTATAATATTGGATAATAAGAAACAATTAGTAAGAGAATATAATACAAATGATAAACATGTTGCATTTTATAATGAAACAAAAACTTTTGTTTAATCATTAGCATTTTTGTTCAGCCAAGCCATACTTTTAAAAGTATGGCTCCTTGAGAGTCTATATTTGACTATCCAACATATGCTACATATGTATGTTTACATGAATACAATCAAATTAGGATTCAAATCAATAAACATTCATTAAGCATCTATTGTTTCTCTGTAGAGTGCTGGTCCAAAGGAGACTCTGCTTTTGGAGGATATCTGAGATTTACTTTCCTTGTGCATAAAATGGCAATTTTGATCTAAATGTCCATCGAGGACCTTCCAGTGATAGATCCAAAATCCCAGGATCTTGGACCAAATCCCTTCTGTCTCTCAAGAGGCTTCCAGCCTCCCAGGGGTTCAGTTCAGTTATTTAGAAAGCACTATCTACTTTCTACATGTACAAACTAGGATCTACATTTCTTTTTTGAATGGACTGATTGACAGAGTGGGGAGAGGATGAAGCCTAATCACTGAGATAAAAAGGAGAAATTGCAGAATTAGAAGGGAGTGCAATCATGGCTAATCGCTTATCACCCGAAGAAAACTGACAGGGAGACAAGACAATGGAGACAGCGGAAGTCTTCAGCAAAGAGGTTCTAAGTGATGGAAGATCATTTTTGAGATTAAACA
>NW_025340578.1:0-1554 GCF_016433145.1 Gracilinanus agilis | reverse complement strand
GAGAGAGAGAGAGAGACTTAGGTTGTTTGCGTGTGTCTTAAGTCTATGATGTAGGATACACTCTTAGTCTTAAGGAATTGACTGAGTTATAGAAAAGTTAAGTGATTTCCCTAAGGTTGTACAGACAGCTAAGAATCATACTGATACATCAAACGCTGTGCGAGAGCTTATTTATGTTCTGACAAAGCATTTGATGAATCTCAGAATACTTTAGTTGAAATGATGGAGAGATGTGGATAAAATTAGAATTGGGAGGACTGGGAATTGATTGAATGAATTTGAGTTATATGCAAGAAGTACTCATATGTGTTCTTAAGGAAACTTGGAAAAAATGGTCTTCAGTGGTGTTCCCTAGGGATCTGTGATTAATCCTATGCTATTTAACTTTTTTAAATCAGTGGCCTTTAGAAAGGCATAATAGGTGATATGCATATCATATTTTCAGATGGGACAGTTAATATTAGATCAAGCTCTGTTTCTAACATGATCTTGACATGTTAGAATATTATCCTGAATTTTAAAAGATGACACTTAATTTGGATAAATATAATTTAAAAATGTATTTAAAAGGGTTAAACTTCATAAATACAAATAAGGGAGATGTAATTACATACAATTTCATATAAAAAAAAGTTGGTGTTTAAATGGATTTAAAATTGATTATGAATCAATATTGTAACATGATAGCCAGAAAAGTAAATGCAATGCTTGACTTTATAGATAGAGACTGTGTCAAATACAGGGGGTGAGATGGTGGTTCATCTCACTTCATTCTGCTCTAATGGAGTTCTAAAATGTTTTGTTCTCCATACAATATTTTAGAAATCAAATAGGAAAAACCATCAATTGACCTTGGTAAACAGAGGAGTGAAGGGTCTCGTGTTCATGATATATGAAGATCTGTCGAAGTAAGTAAGTTAGAATATTTAGTTTGAAGGAGAGAAGTTTCAGGAAGCTCATGATATCTATATTGAAGTATATGAAGAATATGCTTATGGAACCCTGATGAGACATAATGCTTGACACACAAAGTTCAGAATTAGAGACATACATTGCAATTATAGAGGCAAATTCATGTTTGATATAAAGAAAAGCATCCTAATAACTAATGATACCATGCTACATTAAAAAGACCACTAGTTTAGTCATCTTTTTCTTCATATCCTGTCTTTACATTGTGAGCTTGCAAAAATTATTGAAGTATCTTAGTTTCACTGTCCTCATCTGTAAAATGAAGAGTGTGGATGAGTTGCTTATGTCCCTTCAACATCTAGTCCAATGAATTACATTTTAAAAGAATGTCTTATTTGGTTAAAATAAGAAGAGTTCATTTCTGGCTGAAGAGAGGGACATGTGTTGGGAAAGAAAATTGAGGAAATTTTATATTAGATTTGATCCTGTGTGCTCTATTGTTACCTCTCTGTGCAGGGGATTCTAACCTTAATCTCTCTCCTGTGTTCCAGTCCTTCATCACCATCTTCAAGTTGAACATTTCCACTAAGAAATTTCATAAACACATCAAAATCTAGGTAGAAGAATACAAATGGGAATGAG
>NW_025340577.1:0-1443 GCF_016433145.1 Gracilinanus agilis | reverse complement strand
TAAGAGGTAATATTTAAACCTTACTCTCAGTGGAATTAACACTGAGAAGGAAGAGTAGCTATATCCATTGAGATATAGAACTCTATCTAACCCTACTGAGAAAGTCAGAAGGGATAAACCAAGGGGAGTAGAGGAGTGGGGAGGTCAAAAAAGGGAGGGGAGAGAAAGGGGGAGGGAATTCATTAGGCCTTAAAAATAAATAGAGGGGCATAACAAGGGAGGGGGTAGAAAGGATAGTAAATCAAGGGAGGGAACAAGGGTTATTGGTTTGAAACAAATCACTAGTTTAAAAGGAAATAGCCTAAGAAGAAGGGGTAGAACTAAAAGAGAATACAAAAATATTGAGGAATACACAACTGATAATTATAATTCTGAACGTGAATGGGATGATTGATTATATTAAATTAAAAAGCTTTTGTACAAACAAAAACAATGCAACCAAAATCAGAAGGAAAACAACAAATTGGGAAAATATCTTTATAACAAAAAACTCTGACAAAAGTCTAATTACTCAAATATAAAAGGAGTTAAATCAATTGTATAAAAAACCAAGCCATTTCCCAATCAACAAATGGGCAAAGGACATGAATAGGCAATTTTCAGATAAAGAAATCAGTACTATCAACAAGCATATGAGAAAGTGCTCTAAATCTCTAATAATCAGAGAAATGCAAATTAAAACAATGCTGAGGTATCACCTCACTCATAGCAGATTGGCTAAATGATAGTAGGGGAGAGTAATGAATGTTGGAGGGGATATGGCCAAATTGGGACATTAATGCATTCCTGGTGGAGTTGTGAACTGATCCAACCATTTTGGATGTCAATTTGGAACTATGCCCAAAGGGCTTTATAAAAGATTGCCTTCCTTTTGATCCAGCTATACCATAGTTGGGTCTGAACCCCAAAGAGACCACAGATAAACAGACATATTAAAATATTTATAGCGATGATTTTTGTGGTGGCAAAAAACTGCAAAACAAGGGGATGACCTTCTATTGGGCGATGGCTGAACAAACTGTGGTATATGCTGTTGATGGAATATTATTGTGCTAAAAGGAATAATGAACTGGAGGAATTCCATGTGAACTGGAACAACCTCCAGGAATTGATGCAGAGTGAAAGGAGCAGGACCAGGAGAACATTGTACACAGAGACCAATACACTGTGGTAAAATAGAATGTAATGGACTTCTTGTACTTGAAGCAATGCAATGATCCATAACAATTCTGAGGGACTTATGTAAAAGAACCCTACCCACACTCAGAGGAAGAACTACAGGAGAGGAAATACAAAAGAAAAACAACTGCTTGAACACATGGGTTGATGCAGAAATAATTTGGGATGTAGACCCAAAACTAACACACCAATGCAACTATCAACCATTTGAAAATGTCTTGATCAATGACACATGTTAAAACCAGGGGAAATGCGCATTGGCTA
>NW_025340576.1:0-1494 GCF_016433145.1 Gracilinanus agilis | reverse complement strand
TGTTTTCAATAGGATTGGGTGTTGTATTTTGTCAAAAGCTTTTTCAGCATCTATTGTTAAGTCTCTGTACACTGCAACAGAGTTAACTTCCCAACCAGGATTATCGACTGGCCAATTGGCAATTTGGGGGTTATTATTAGAGTCCTCTATAATCTGCTTTTTCTCCCTTTTGGTCAATAATTCACCCATAATGATGTCAATGTCCAAATAAGAAGGATTGTAAAGCTTAATTAAGCACTTGAATTGCTTTACAACTCCCATTGGTTCTTCTTCATATTTTGGGGTATTTTTCTTAAAATTGTCTACATTAGCTTGTGTAAAACTTTTGTGGTACATGAGATTCTCTATACCGTGCTCTGGGAACACTATGGCTACCTCCCTTAAAAGAAACATATGAGCTGGTTTGCTTTCTAATGCTTTAGTTTCCATTTTTAATTTATTTGGTTTATCTGATTTAGTTGCATCCTCTAATTTAGTTGCTTCATGTTCCTTACTTTCTGCCATTGTCCCTTTAGCCTGGAGTAATTCCTCATATAGAGTTTCCATTCTATCTAGCTTAGTCTCTAGATAGTTCACTTTTAACATTAGATCATTCTTTGCAGTAGCTTGCTTGATGCTTGCTTTTAAATGTTAAAAAACGAGTGCCAAAGATTCAATCATCGTGCAAAAGCACAAGAAAAACAATATTACCACTGCATCATAAATGATTAGTTGTAGAAGTGTCAATGAGAGTAATGGCATTAGAAAGTCATAGGCAAGTAAATTTTGTATATAATCTGGTACAATAGTGAAAATGAGAAAAACCATGTCTAACAAAAAAATCCCATGGTGATTTTATATAGCTAATTCACCAAGTTTTCTGAGAGCACAGAGCCTTTGAGTCAAGTTGACTTGGAGATGGGTTTAGGAGCCATCTAGAGGTTAGCTCACTGTTACTACAGCTCACAGTGAAACTCAGCTCTAACTGCTTCCACAGACCCCCTACTGTGTATGATAATGGTTCCAACTGCCCAAGTTGACAGTTGATTCCTTAAAATAAGATTTTCTGGTTCTTTGTCCTATTCAACTTGCCAAAACTATAAAAATAAAAGCGAGAACTATAAAAATAATATAGAAGATGGAAATTCACAGACAAACAAGGAGATTTAAGGTATATTTTTTTCTACATCAAAGAGGGCTCACTTGGCTTTCTTTTTCTTTATTCGAAAAAACCAAACAAACCAAAAACCTAACAACAGCAACCCCCTTTAACATAATGGGCAGTCTAACATTGACTTGAAGGTTCCCAATCCTCTGAGAAGAAGAGGAACTGTGCCATTACAAAAGTTTATTTATGACAGTGATTATGTTCTTACTTCGTAGATCAACTCACACGTTTTTCTGATGGTGGAGATAGAAGGGACTTACCTTACTCTTTCCATTTCTTCCTGGGACTTCAAAAATACTTCCAGATCACAGTTATTGAAGATGAGTTCCTACTACTAAATTGAAGGA
>NW_025340575.1:0-3339 GCF_016433145.1 Gracilinanus agilis | reverse complement strand
CCGGGGGGGGGTTGAAGGGGAAAGGAGGAGCATGAATCATGTAACCATGTTAAAAATGAATATTAATAAAAAAAATAAAAAAAAAATACTATCTGTTATATAGGATTTCTCTCTGGAAAGAAGGAGAATGGGAGAAGCACTAAGGAAAACTATGAAAATGCACCAAAAACATCAATAAAAACTTTTTTAAGCCTTTAGAAAAAAAAACACTTAGAGGTGCTGTTATTGGGGTAGCAAAGAACTGGACATTGACGAGAGCCAAATTAGCTGCGAAATGGATAAACAAGTTGTGACTCATGATTGTGTAGCATAAGAAATGATGAGCAGGTTAATTTTTTTTAATCATAGAAAGACTTCCATGAAATTTCAAAGAATGAAATGAGCAAACTGAGAGGACTGAATGAACATTATACACAGCAACACAAATATTGCTTTAAGAATGAATTGTATATGTCCACCCCCAGAGAAAGAATTTGATCTCTAGAAACAAGTAAGACATAGTTTCATAAAAACATATGTATTTTTTGTCAAATGATGCCATCTCTAGTGCAAGCAAGGGAGAAGAGGAGAGAGATGCCTGAAAATTTTGATGTTTCAGACTAACTGACTAATTTTTTAAGAGAAAAATTTTATTTGGGAAATAAAAGATGATATTAACATTCACAAACCACATATCACATAAGAGTGAAATGCAGAAAATGTGATATAGTGCTCAGAGCAGTGAAGGAATATTGAAAACTTATGGGGTTTACTCCCAGCTCTTCCATCAATTCATTTAAGGCTTTGGGGAGGCTGTTTCAACCCCTGATCATCAGGGACTTCCTCTTGACAATGAAGAAGGAGGTCTACAAAATCTCTAGGATCCCTTTCTGTGACAGAAGTCATATTACACTAATTTTGTCCTTGCTATACAATAAAAGTGGGGAGGGGCAGTGCTCAAAGGAAGTCCCACGTTCTCCCATGATTAGGTTTTTTTTAAGTGTACTGATGAGATCTTTGTTGTAGGAATTTCTAGGCAACAAACAATTTCTACTAAAGTAAATACACAGCCTTTCTGAAATTACTAGACTCTGAAAATTGGTTAGAGGGAATGCTGAAAGGGACTTGGCCAGAGTCACACAACCACTTTGCAGTAAAGGTAACATTTTTAAACGAGGTCTCCTGATTCTGAGGCCAGTAATCTATTTATTACACCATAGCTTCTCTCTGGGGTCTGAAGAAGCCTCAACATCATTCACCTGTGGATACCTGTAGAGCTCTAGCAGGATGCCCATCTGGACAGACAGAGCTGATGTGGCTCCTCCAATGACAGCCACAGGCTTGTCCTGCCCCCAGCAACTGTAGTTAGGGATGAGTTGGTCCTGCCCAGACAGCCATCTCAGGGAGCTCTCCAAGGTCCTTGCATCACTGTGGTAGACATTGTAGAGATGGAAACCCAGAGTGATGTTGGGCAACAGATTGGGGTACTTATTGATCTCCTCTATAGCAAACATAAGAGTCAGGGCTTGTTGGTAATTTTTTGTAGCCACCTAAAGGGGAGAGAGTGACAAACCATTAACAAAACTTGGAAAATGAATTCATTGAGAAGAAGTTCCAACAACCTGAGTGTCAAACTGAAGGACTCTGGTTCATTGGGAGTATATTAATAACAGATTTGATTCTTCCTATACTGTTCCTCTCTTGTGATTCCCAGAATGTTGAGGACATTCACTTTGAATTCCTAGTATAGCTTTGCTTCCCAGAGTCATTCATTCATTCATTACCTAAATATATAAAGAACTGCTACCATTTGGGAATCACAGAGTTTCAGATTTAGAAAGCAGCCTAGAAGTCACATAATCTAATTCATTCTCAGAACAAATACTTACTGTGACATTACATGTAAGGAATATAGTTTCCTTCCAAATGAAATAAAGAAGTTCCAGGAAGTTTTAAAAAATAAGCAAAAATTGCAGTCATCCTATAAAAGCATGACCTAAAGTGATGGCCAAAAGCCATGTTCCCTTCTGGAGTCTATTCAAATTCCAGTTCATTTACAATTTAGGCCTTTTTCACCAAGCTGTATTCAGCACTGATCCCAAACCTTGGCCCATACCCCATGTATGACCTTCCATGGTACCTGTCCCCAAAGACCAATGCTGCTGTCCCAGCTAATACTCCTATATAATTCTACCCCTCTTCACTCAGCTCAGACATCTAATTCCATCCAAGTCCACAAATCTATGTCCATCCTCCCTGCCCACCCTGCACTTTTTTTAGCATCTCCCTTAACCCTCAAATATCTTCTTTGCTCTCATCTCCCTGTCTACCTCCTTTTGGGTCTGTCCAGTGGTGCTGTTCCTCCCAGGCATGCCAGTGAGTAGTGAGTTCTCCTGTTAGGAGCATGTGCGATTAACAATTCAATATACTTTTACTCTTTAGCTTTGAAAGAAAACCAGGTAGATGGAAACTGACAATCAGTAACAAAACTCAGAGAAGAGGGGGCCCCTGACATAAATTTTGCAATCATCAGCCCTCTATGAGGCACTGCCAGACAGACACTTACTTATATTTCCTATAGTCCTTGTCAGGTTCATTTCTAAAGAATCCTGCTTCTGTGAAACCGCTCACGTCAACTGAATACATGGAGAGAAAAGTCCCAATCACAAGATCCCCATTTTGGACAAGGCTGGGGCTGATTTGAGAGAATCAGGGTGGTTTCCCTGTCCTGTTCTCAGAGGCTGGAAGGTTCAAGAGCAATGGCAGGAGCAGGACAGAAAACAATAGAAATATCTCTCTCTGAATTAAAGGCAACATATCACTGGATATTAGCTAAAGCCCCAAGCCTGAAAGAGTCCAGGAACTGCCAGAATAAGAGCAATATCAACTCTTTGATTCTTAGTATACTGAGAAAACTCCTGGAGCGGGAATGTACAGTTCTAGTGCAGATGTCCTAGTTCCAGTTCTCCCTACAAACCTGAGGAAACACAGAGGGATATAAGCTGTGCTCATTTCAAGAACAAGGGCCAACATTAGACCAACTGGGGTGATTATAAGGCTTCCCTGGCCCTTCAACTGTGCTCCATCTCTCAGTGAGCTTGTGCCTAGTCATTGATAATGGTGATCATCAGTGTACACAGAGACCTGGAGGTCCAGGAGGAATTCTGGGGACCATGCTGCCTCTGGCATCTGCAGCTGTGTCCCTAAATCCAAGGCAAAAACAAGTGTAAAAACATGTTTTGGAAACTCTGTCCCGGGTATCAACAAAGACCACTGGACAGGAGCCTCCATGGAGGAGTTTGTGTGTCCTGGGGTCAGCTGGCACCTACAGAATTCTGGAGCTGCCAGATGGTGCCACAG
>NW_025340574.1:0-1201 GCF_016433145.1 Gracilinanus agilis | reverse complement strand
CTCTGTCTCTCTCTCTCTCTCTCTCTCTCTCTCTGTCTCTCTCTCTCTCTGTCTCTCTCTCTCTCTGTCTCTCTCTCTGTCTCTGTCTCTGTCTCTCTCTCTCTGTCTCTCTCTCTCTCTCTCATTTAGCATGCTGCCATTTTGGATTGTTAAGACAAATTTCTTCCCAAAATGCTGCATCATCTGGGCAGGGTAGTCCCAGGCAGTCACCCTATTCACAGCTGCGAATGTTAGGCACGGAGGTATCCCGAGGCAGTGGAGAAGCTCTCTGGTAGTTCAAACAGAAAAGCCAAGAATGCTGCAGAAGCCTTGCCAGGCTCCAGCCCGGAGTGGGCCTTGCCAGTGAGTTCCAGGAGGTGCCCCTCAGCTCTAAGTGGGGCTGCCCTCTCATCCCAAATCACAAAATACGAAACTTTGTTTGCTGCTTCCTTCCTTCCTTGGACTCTGCAGGCCGGCCAGCACCGGTCCACGGAGGCAGAGGTGGCCCAGGCTACCCAGACGGCTGCTAGAATCTCAGATGCAAAGACAAGGCAGTGAATGAGCCTCCATTGGGTCAAGCTCAAACATGCAACAGGGCCCAAGGGCCGCTCCTTCCTGTTGCCGGGAGCCCCAGCCCCCAGCCTGGCACCTCCCAAGGTGAAAAGAAGGGAAAGGGACTGCCGCTTTCTTCACGAGACAGCACAGCCAAGGGACCGTCTGCGGCTAGGGGAGTGGCCCCTGGACTCACTAAATCCACTCCACGGGGAAGCTCGGCAAACCGAGGCTGGAGGGTGCCGCAGGCTGGCCAAGGGCACAGGCAGGTCTGTAAGGAGAGACTAGGCAGCCATGTTACAGGTACTGGAACTCTCGGAAAGGCGAGGAGGTTGGCCAGACCGCCTGTTTCTGCAAAAGCGGGGCCCTAGCCCCCCAACCAGCGTGAAGGACAATGGGACCAGCAAGGAGGGCAGGACGGCTGCGGGCGGAGGAGCAGGGAAGGATGGACGGCACGCACACGGAGCGACACTTGCCCACGCATCCGCAAGGATGCAACTTGGAAAACTGTACCTTGGAAAGAAAGGCGGGGGCGGCGGGGGATGGAATGGAGAAGGGGAGGGCATCGGAGTTGAGGAAGGGCCCAGGGCCCCAGCTCCGCTGCCTGGTCTCTCTCCCCTTCCAGGGTCTAATGGAGCTGCGGCATACACGCCCAGTCATTGGGCCACGG
>NW_025340573.1:0-2002 GCF_016433145.1 Gracilinanus agilis | reverse complement strand
TTGTTCTCCTCCTCTGTTTGCTCCGTTGTCTGGATTTTCTCTGTGTAAAAGTTGTCGAGTGTTAAAGACTTCTTTTTCTTGTTGTTAATCTTTCTCTTCTGAACTCCCTGAGACTGGGTAGCCATCGTTAGCCCAGCAGCTTCTCAGGTTTATCCTCACGCTCAGGGTCTGCCCGTGGTCTATTGGCTCCTTAGGTCTGAGTTCTGGTTTTTTCCAAGGTCAAGCCCCCTTGCTTGATCCTCTGCTGGAGGTTCCTTTACAAGTCTCAGGGCGCTGCTTCCACAGTCGTACACCTGTCCACGCTTGTTCCCCACTCAGGGTTTCAGAGCTTTAGCTCCTGGCTGTGTCTGCCTCCACCCACGCCTCTGCCTGTGCCTGCACTCTGAGCTGGTGTTCTGCGCCCTGTGTCCACTCTCTGCTCCCGCACTCAGATTTCACGTGTGTTTTTTGGCTTATTGGGGTCCTAAATCTTGCTGCTCTCAGGAACAGGCCCCGGAGCTGCCAATGATTTGATGGGTGCCCCAAACTTGCTCTATTTCTTTTTAGCTGGCTTCGGCGCTATAGGTGTTGTGTGTGGAGGAAGTGGGGGTGGGGTGGTTGCTCAGCCCGCAATTTAGTGAGAGCCGTTTCACCCCTTTATAGTATGGAAATGCCTCGATTCCACGTACCTTCCACGCTGTGCCCTGTTGTGGGGTTCCTCCGTTCGTCTGGACTTGTTTTTATGTCCCCTTGAGGAGTTTTGTATGTTTTCGGTCAGGAGAGGTTAAGAGCTGCTTCTTACTCTGCTGCCATCTTAACCCAGAACCAAAACATTAAACTTTTGGCCATAGGAACTCTTAAAGATCATGTAGAAAGTCATCCCATTGCAAAGGGAGGAAGCAGTATAAAATTATGTACGCTACTTTACTCATTCAATCAACCCATAAGTGTTTGATACTGACTATGTGATAGATACCATGATACACATGGAGCTTATATTTTATTATGAATAAAAGGTGCATTCACATAGCTAATTGAAAGTGATTTCTGGCAAGGGGAGGTTTTGGCAGATGTGGAAGGGGTTATGAAATATATCCTAAAGGAAGTGGTTCTTCAGCTGATCTCTGTAGGAAGCTATATGTTTTAACAAAAAAAGAGTGAAGAATAAGTGCTTTCAGATGCATGAGGGACTTCCATTGAAGACATGAACATAAGTGATGGAATATCAGGGACAGGGAACATGAAGTAGGGCAGTTCTGTTTGCTGCTTAGATTTGACTTTAGATACGACTTAGATTTAATCTGACTTGGGACTTTACAAGAAATAACACATTATTTGTGGGTGCTGCTAAACAAAATTGCCTCTGATAATTTGACTTTCCTTAATTTGTAACTTAAGGAAAAAATAAATCCATCAACACTGGAGCAGATGTGGACCTTTAAAATAATTTTTATATTCTCAAAAAGGGCTAGCTGCTATGTATTAGCCAATTCAATGAAAATTATGCCTGATTCGCCCTAAGATGAAAGGAAATAGACTGAACCGTGCAACAGTAATTGAATATTTTTGTAAAGGATATCATAACATGACTTTTGGACATTTGTGGGTGATGTGTAATGTTTACATAATATCAAGATTTAAAATGCTTTGTTTTTTGCATACAAAAGTATGCTAATAATTACTGAGAATATTGGAGAGAACTTAAAGATTCAATTTAATTGTATTAAATTTGTTTGCTTTAAGTTAAGTGAAAATATTTAAGATAAAGCATTTTGCTTTACAAAATTAGAATTCTATTACTGGCCTAACATTACAGATCACCCATGAATTTCTGTTTCCTATTTATTCAGATGAATTTGAGATTTCAAAAATATTGATTTGCCCACTGGTGATGGTGAGCCTTACTTGCTCACTCATCCTTCGAGATTCTTATCCATGTCCTCCTGTTATGTGCTGAAGGACTTTATTCCCTTTTTTTCATATCATGAAGATGCTAGGATAACAATTGAGGTATCTATCATCT
>NW_025340572.1:0-2938 GCF_016433145.1 Gracilinanus agilis | reverse complement strand
ATCATTAGCTTCTAATTGCTCAATTCTAGCCTTTAGGGGCTGGTTTTCGGTTATAATCTTTTGGATTTCAGCTATAATCTTTTGGTTTTCCTTTTTAGTCTGGTCATTTCTAGTGTTCAATTTGCTTATCAGTTCATTTGATTTCTAAGCCTCACTTTCTAATTGCAAAATTCTGCCTTTTAAACTGTTATTTTCTTGCCCGTTTTCCTTTTGAGCTATTTCCCATTTCTCTAGCCAAATCTTTTCCAACTTTCTCGTCATCTCAGACTTGAACTCTTCACGGGCTTGTGACCAGTTTTCATTATTTTGGGAGGGTTCGGATGTGATTGCTTGTTTGTTTCCTCTTCTGTTTGCTCTCTTGTCTGGATTTTCTCTGTGTAAAAGTTGTTGAGTGTTAAAGATTTCTTCTTGTTGTTGTTAATCTTTCTCTTCTGGGCTTTCTGATTCTGAGTTGCCATTTTTAACCCAGCACCTTCTCAGCTTTATCCACATGCTCAGGGTCTGTCTGCGCTCTTTAGGCTTCTAAGGTCTCAGGTCTAGTTGTTCTCAAGGTCAAGCCTCCTGGTGGTCCCCCTTGCTTGATCCTCTGCCAGAGGCTCCTTTACAAGTCTCAGGGCGCTGCTTCCACAGTTGTGTACCCATCTGCACTAGTTCCCCACTCAAGGTTTCAGAGCCTTCACTCGCTCCTGTGTCCTCCTCCACCCGAGCCTGCGCTCAGTGTCTGTGGTCAAAGTCCACACGCGTTCTTTAGCCTTTTGGGGTCTTAGGTCTTACTGCTCTCAGGAGCAGGCCCTGGAGCTGCCAATGACTGAATGGGTGGCCAAATTTCCTCTACTTCTTTTGCGCTGGCTTTGGCATTGTAGGTGGTGTTGTGGGAGAGGGGGTTGCTCAGCCCGCAATTTAGTGAGAGCTGTTTCACCCCTTTATAGCATGGAAATGCCCCAATTCCACATACCTTCCAAGCTGCGCCCTGTGTGGGGTCCCTCCATTTGTCTGGATTTGTTTTTATGTCCCCTTGAGGAGTCCTGTATGTTTTGGTTAGGAGAGGTTAAGCCGCTGCTTTTTACTCTGCCACCACCTTAACCTGGCAAAAGAAAGTTGAATACACATACACTCTAAAAATGGTAGTAGGAATTTAGGGACAGCCTGTAGCTTGGATTCAACAGGGAAACAATTGGAGATGGGAGTAGGAAGGATAGTTAAGAGGGAAGGTGATATTCTGAACTTGAAGGAGCTGATGAAAAGGGGAAAAAAGGAGAATCTGATGGGGGATATCTTAGCCTCTAGAGGGCTGGGGAATGACTGAACAGAATTACATATGAATGATAGTTATGGAATATAATTGTGTAGTAAGAAAATAGTGAAATGAGATGATTTCAAAGAATCCTGGGTAGCAGGAACAGATGCAGAGTGAAGTGAGTAAAATCAGGGCAACAGAACCTAGTAAAGAAACACAACTCTGTTCTGTGGGGACAGATGGATGGCTCGGTAGATTGAGAGACAGGCCTAGAGATGGAGCTCCTAGGTTCAATCTGACCTCAGATACTTCCTAACTGTGTGTCCCTGGGTGAGTTCCCCACTGCCTGGCCCCCATTGCCTAGCCCTTACCAGTCTTCTACCTAGGAACCAATATGAGATATTGATTTTAAGATGGAAGGTAAAGGTTTCTTTTTTTAAAAAGACAACTTTGAAAGAGGTGAGATGGGGCAGGTAGGTGGCTCAGTGGGTACAGACAGGAAGTCCTAGGTTCAAATTTGGCCTTGGGTACTTCCTAGCTGTGTGACCCCGGGCAAGTCACTTCAATCCAGTTTCATAGACCTTCCCATTCTTCTGTCTTGGACTGATACTTCGTATTGATTTTAAAATGGAAAGTAATGATATTTTTAAAAGAAAGGAAGAAAGCAGTTGTTTTTCCTCTGTTCCCACTCCTGCAATTCTTCCTTTGATTGTAATAGAAAGACCTCTGATTGGTGTGATGACCAGCCTTGTTCTACTTTCTAAGAGGTGTTGGACCCAGGGTGCAGAAAGGGGCATGTATTTTTGGACATGATCACTAGGGCTTAAACATACTTATCTGTTAGAAGGGTTTTTTTTTCCTTTTCAATGCAATGAGGGTTCAGCAATATTGTTGTCAGAAAAAGAAAGACATTTGTGCTTTTAGCAAATGCACCAAACAAAAGGAAGTTCAGAAGGAAACATCACCCAAGCTGGACAATTTTGAAAGCCACTGGCATAACGTATTATATACTTTAAAGAGGCAAAGAGTAGGAAACAAAGACTGGTGGTTTCATATAAAATCATCTTTCCGTGTATGCGGAAATATTCTTTTGTGGTCATGGGCTGTGTCTGTGGTGGAGATCTGACTTCAGGCCATGGGTCAGAAAAAGTCCTTGGGGCATGGTACCTACCAGGGATCATTACGGTGTCAGTGTCAGTGAACACAATGACTTCTATCCTGAGACAGAGGACCCCCTTGTTTCCCTAGAGCCTACATTTTCCAGGCTGATCAATTGTGACTTGTTCTATCTTCATAACATTCCAGAGCCAAGAAAGCAACCCATTTTAGTGAAGAATTTAAGGCTTCAGGAGGCATGTCAGAATGAGAAGGAGTTGTAGATCATAGAACCCACACGATCAGTCTCAGACAAAAGAATGGCTTCCACTGGTAGGAAAAGTTTCCTCATCTGGGAATTCCCTGCACCAATGAAATTATGGGTCCTATCCTATCCCATTCTTGCAAGCTAGGCACTGAGTTCGGTTGTTTTGAGGTTATAAAAGCATTGCAAGTATTACTGGTACCTTCTCAATGTGGCGTCCTGCAGGAAAATCCCCAGTCATTTCCATTTAGGAAATGACAGTAGAAAGTTTGTGGTATGGGATCTTAAAGGTACACTACATAGGAATTGGGGCACTTAGATGGCACTACAAAGTATAGAGG
>NW_025340571.1:0-1363 GCF_016433145.1 Gracilinanus agilis | reverse complement strand
CTCTCTCTCTCTCTCTCTCTCTCTCTCTCTCTCTCTCTCTTTCTGTCTCTCCTGTCTCTTCTACTCTTCTATCTCTCTTTAGATGAATTATTAGAGAGTGTTTGGACTCTCTTAGAGCTCTGTTGTATAGATATAGTTTGCATGTCTATATGTAATATAAGTCATTTGACACAGTATCCCATGCTGTCCTTTCTCTGTCTCTCTGAGAGGACCCAGGAACCATCCTTATGGTTAGCAGCAATTTCAGTTTCTTTGTCTTCTGGTTCTACTTAGAGTAAGAATGTCAATATTGACATGATTCACTGCCTTCAATAGAATTTCAGCACATTTCCTTGTTTTTTTGTTATGATTTGGTTCTTTTGGCCAGGAAGTTAAGGAGCTAAAATTGTGAGGGATTCAACTGTGAGTAATTAAATGTTTCATATGATCTATTGACAAAAACAATTATCAATAAAAAATAATCATTAGCCAATCTGGGGATCAAACAATAATCAACTCCTTCATCCATGGACAAAGCTCTCAGGTTTACAGTACAAACAGTACAATTAATGTTTATCTAGTGCCCCAAAATATTGTGAGTATTAGTATTTTCAGTTATTTTTTCCTGCCCCTTCCTCACTGTATGGCAGAAGAGAAAGGGGTTACACAGACCCAAAGGATATTTTGCATTTTTCTTTGTTTCATGGTCTACCGTGGCCAAAATGCCCATCACTAGGTGACCGGCCTAATAGCAATGAGATGCCATCTGTGGCCAAGACTCTATGTGAAGTCTTTGCAACTCATTAATCCTTGTCACAACTCGTGTTACACCGAAAGAACCTCCAAGAACCAGACGTTATCAGCGGGTCAGGGAGATGGCTGCAAGTGGGAGCTTCCCTCCATCTTCCAAGAGGTCTCCTATAATATCAGTGTTCACACTGTATCAGAGTTGTCTTTGTTTGTGTTAAGTGGAAGAAGGCAGGCTGGGATATTTCTGGTTTCAGCTCTATTCCTCATATGGCCAGACATGCTATCTCATTGGGCTTCATTTATGTCATCTGTCAAAGAGGTATAATTAATATCTACATTACCTATGTCCCCGGAGGGTCATGAAGAGCAAAGAGATTATCATATGTGGGAAAATGACTCCCAAGTTAAAGCACTATTGTATTTATATATATATATATATACCTAACATGTATACCCTAATATGCACACAGACTTATATGTACACACACACACACACACACACACACACATATATATATATATATATATATAGTAAAATAGTAGGTATGCATATACACATTTGAGGAGAACAGGAAGGAAGTAGGTATCTCAAAAAGGAAGTTTTAGAATTATAAATATATATTTATTTTATATA
>NW_025340570.1:0-2006 GCF_016433145.1 Gracilinanus agilis | reverse complement strand
GGCCCAGCCTGGCTAGACAGGAAGGAAGGGAAGAAGGGACTGGAGAGGAGGCATGGAGAAGGAAGGTGGGCTTCCTGGAGAAGGCAGGCCGGGGCCCCCTGCCCGCGCCGCTGTCCGCCTGGGTTCCAACCCGGGCCCCTTCGCCCTCTCTCCCAGGCACCCGCAATCTGGTGCTGCTGTCTCACCACGCCTGCCCCCGAAACGCACCCAAAGAGCTCGACCAGCTCTACGGGGTGGTCCAGGATCTGAAACGGCTTTGGGACGTGCAGGTAATGGGGCACCGCGGAAGGGACCCCGGCCGCCTCCCCACTGAGCAGCAAAGGAGGGGGCTCATCTCAGCGCCCCCCACGCGGCCTCCCTTCACTCTCTCCCGCTCCCAGGACGTCATGCTGCTTGGGGACTTCAACGCGGGCTGCACGTTTGTCCCTCCAGAGGCCTGGCCTGGCATCCGCCTGTGGCGGCACCCAGACTTCCACTGGCTAATTGGGGACCAGGTGGACACGACGGTCAGCAAGAGGACCCACTGTGCCTACGACAGGTGGGAGGGGCACCTGGGCGGCCATTCCAAGCACCTGCCCCGCTGGCTTCCTCCCATGAGGCCTTGGGCAGCCTGTGCACCTCCAAGCTGGGAGAGGGCTATTGGGAAGGCTGGCCTCAGCTCTGCCCCTTGACCCCCTCCATCCCAAGTGTCCCTTCCAAGGGCTGGCGCCGGCTCAGCCAGCAGGGGATGGGTCTGAGGCCAGACTGGAACCCCAATTGCTCCCTCCCAAGTGTGATGCCAAGGTGGGGTTTGGCCTAGGAGGTTGCCACCCGCCCTCCACAATCCTGCTGAATCTGGGGGGGAGACTGAGCCATCCTGATAGGATGCAGAAGCAGCTCTAGGTGCCTGGCAGCAAGGAATGGGCTTTCCTGCTCCAGAAAGGCCACTCCCAAGTGGCCCAGCAGGGGCCCACCTCCTGTCCCCTGAGGCTAGGCAGTGGGTCTGGGTCTCTAGGAGGCAGGGCTAGAACAGCCTGCCAGCCCTGGGAGCTGCAGAGGGAGGTACCATTCCTCGGTCCCTGCAGGATTGTAGTGCACGGGAAGGCTCTGCTCCAGGCCGTGGTACCTGGTTCTGCCCAAACCTTCAACTTCCAGAAGGAGCTGAGCTTGTCGGAAGAAGAGGTGAGCCCAGAGGGAGGGGAGGGGAGGGGCCCCAAACCCCAAACCCCAGGCCTTCGCCAGGGCCCAGCCAGCACTCCCATTGCTTGTCCTAGGCCCTGCAAGTCAGCGACCACTATCCCGTGGAGGTTTGCTTGCACACAACTCCTCCGGGGCACCAGGAGCTCTGAGGGGTGCCTGCCTCGCTGCTCCAATTCTCTGGATCCAAACCCAAGAGTGACCCTTTTCTCCAATTTCCAGCTCCTTTAGAGGGCGCTTTGCTTCCTCCCGTAACTTAATAATACATTAAAGGACTCAATAATACATTAAAGGACTCGGGTGTCTCTGCTGACCCACATCTCGGACCAGGCCTCTGTTCACTGTAGGAGGGGAGGGAGACCTGCTGGCTCAAGGGGCTTCGGGGGTCCGGGCCAAAGCCTTCAGCCCATTTACCAGATGCGATGGAAATGAGTGGCGAGAAGGTGACCAGAAAGCAGTTATCTCTTTATTTATGGCTGCACAAAGGCTGACAGATACAGACGGTGGCCACAGGCCAGCCCTCAGGAGTGGAGGGCTCGCCACTTGTCCAAGGGGCCTCGGTTAGGGATGTATTTGACCCCGCAGCCATCGGGAATGAGCCGCTTCTCGGAGATCATATCCTCAAACTGATCAGCATTGAACTTGGTGAAGCCCCATTTCTTGGAGATGTGGATCTGAGGCAGGAGAGAGAGAGAGAGAGAGAGAGTGAGCGCGCTCAGCCTAGCCCAGGCCAGACAGCTCCTCCCACAGGCCAAGGAAGAGCAGGGGCCAGGGGCTGCCTACCTTTTGGCGGCCAGGGAACTTGAACTTAGCCCTCCGCAGAGCTTCGA
>NW_025340569.1:0-1576 GCF_016433145.1 Gracilinanus agilis | reverse complement strand
GGCGGGGCCACTGGGTTCCGGCCACTGCTGTTTGATTTAGAAGGGAAAGTCAGACAGGTGCCCCAAGGTTTAGGGAGAGAGTGGGAGTCAGGCAGCGCGCCTGGTGCGGATGCGTGCAAAGACTGTTCTTAATCCTCCTGCTTGTTAGCGACTCCCCGAGTCGGAGCTCCCACGGGCCTCCCTAATAAAAGCCCTGTAGGTACGCAGAGATAAATAACAGCGACAGGAGAAGCAGGTGAGATTTGGCAGGCTGCTTGTGTGCCTGTGTGCAAGGGCAGGGGCAGACGCAGATTAGGGGTTGGGAAAAATAGAAACCAGGACGGAGAGTAGTGCCAGGCAACTGGAGGAGGGTAGCTCAGCTGTCCTCTCAGTAATCGTCTGTACCACCCCGCCTGCTCCCTTGCCCTAGGGGAAGCTGGGACACTGGCCCTAAGTGTAGCTCTCTATCGCCGCCCTCCTCCAGGCCCCGGAGCCCTGGGTGTGCTAGCCCAGCCCTCAGGGCACAGATGTGGGCTAAGGGGTGGGGAGGGGGGGCGCTAGACTCCCAGGGACAGGGATGAACCGGCGTCCCTTAGGTGTCTGCAGGGAGGTGGAGGGAAGGCTCGTCTCAGAGAAGGAGCCCTCCCTAAACCAGCTGCTAGAAGTCCACGGAGAGCCTAGAAGACACAAGGATGTGAGAGGAAGCGGATGGCAGGAGTATGAGATGGCCGGGTGGAGGCGGGAGCCGGGCCTCGGGCAAACCTGTTGGCATCTTTGGGGCAGCAGCAAGGGCGAGTGCCGCGCTGTGTCTCCGCCTTCCGGCTTCGTCCTTTACTCGGGTGGCTTCAGAGGCTGGACGCCCGCTGCCAGAGCAAGCAGAAAGAGCCTGCCTGGGCTGGCTGGAGAAAGGGCAGGGACAGGGACCTAGGTCAGGGCCCAACCGAGGCCAGCGCGCTGATGGGAGAGAGCCGAGTGCCAAATCCCCGGCCACGGAGAGCGCGCATACAAGTCCTCAGGAGCAGTTCGCTCCCTTGGTCACCATCTCTCCACCCCCACTCCCTAGCAGTCCTCAGCCCCCAGCCTTCCGTCAGAGAGACGTTCAACCTTCTCCATTCTCCACCTCAGTCTTCCATAGAAAGTGGTTAAAAAAGAAAGAAGGGGAAAAAATTGTGTTCAATACCCCGAGGGCTCCGGTTCCTTGTCTATGCATTTACATCGAGTATGCTACGATTGCACACGTTCCGTGCGACCATGCAATGCAGCCTGCGTGTGCAGCAGCAGCTAGGTCGTGTGTGTGTGTGTGTGTGTGTGTGTGTGTGTGTGTGTGTGTGTGTCCGCGCGCGTGCGAGTGCGGCTTCCTAAACCCGCTTGCTAAAGCCCACGTCCCTCTCTCTCCCAGTGTCCTCAGGATAGATGGATCCATTTCAGCTTTCTGACATTTCCCTGCCTGGGGTGGGGTGGGGGGAGAGCGAGGGGCAGGGAGGAAATGCAAGAGCAAAGGAGGGAGGGAGAGAAAAGGAAGAAAGGGTAGGGGTGGGATGGGAGGGAAAAGAGAGAGAGAGAGAGAGAGAGAGAGAGAGAGAGAGAGAGAGAGAGA
>NW_025340568.1:0-1513 GCF_016433145.1 Gracilinanus agilis | reverse complement strand
TAGTGGTGGGACCCTGGGCAAGTCACTTCACCCTATTTGTCTCAGTTTGTTATCGATAAAATAAGCTGGAGAAGGAAATAGTAAACCACGCCAGTATCTTTGCCCAGAAAACTCCAAAATGGTGCTTGTACAAAAATAGTCATAGCTGCACTTTTTGTGGTGGCAAAAAAACTGGAAAATGAGGGGATGTCCCTCAGTTGGGGAATGGCTAAACAAATTGTGGTATATAATGGTGATGGAATACTACTGTGCTGTAAGGAGTGATGATCTGGAGGATTTCCATATGAACTGGGAGAATCTCCATGAACTGATGCAGAGTGAAATGAACAGAACCAGGAGAACACTGTACACAGAAAGTAAAAAATATTGTGGAACAATCCAATGTAATGGACTTTGCTACTAGTACCAATGCAACAAGCCAGGATACTCTTGAAGGATTTATATGAAAGAATGCTATCCACCTTGAGAGAAAGAACTATGGGCCTAGAAATACAAAAGCAAAACATATAACATTACTTATCACATGTATATATGGGTATGTGATTTGGGGTGTAGGCTATAAAAATCGCTCTATAACAAAAATGAATAATATGGAAATAGATATTAAGCGATGATATTTGTACAACCCAGTGGAATTGTTTGTCAGCTCTGGGAAGAGGGAGGGAAGAGGGGAAGGAAAGAAATCGAATCATGTAAACATGGACAAATATTTAAAAATTTAAAAACAATAACAAAAATGGGGAATGGGTCCAGTGGAGGGTGATGAGTAGAATGTAAACTCCTTGAGAGAGGGATTATTGTGTGTGTGTTGAAACTCCAAAATTTGGACATGACCAAAATGACTAAACAACAAGAATAAAACTATAACAAATTAATTAAGCAAAAAAGATAAACAAATTATCCCTGTCTAAAAATGTGTGCCTCATTCTATATATGTAGTCTACAACCTTTCCAGCAAGAGGCAGGAAGAATATTTCACTGTCCATCCTCTGCTGTTGATTGGGCAGAAAGTGAGTTTCCCAAGTCCAATTCTCATTTCTGCCCACTAACCAGGTCTCAGATGTTTGTCCTGATGAGCCTCAACCCTACCTACAGCTGATAGAGAGTACCAGGGCCTTAGATACCACAGTGAAATGTATGAAGTTCATTTAGCAAACACTTATTTGATTCCTGTTATATGTCCAACAATGTGGTTAGTGTGAAAGAAAAACAAAAATAAATGAGCCATAGTCCTTTCCTCCTTAAGGGGAGATAAAATAGGAATACAAAGTTTAGTTGGGGTCCGTAGCCCTTCCTCCCTCCCTCCCTTTCCACACACAACCCACCACTTCTCTTCTCCCTTTTCCTGGGGTGCTTCTACCTCACCAGATCCCTGTTAAATAGCAGCTCTAAGACATACCCCGATCTTCCTCTCCCCCCCCCCACCCCAGGCAATATGATATAGTGGATAGAACTTTAGATTTGGACTCAGGGGTGTGAGGTAAATTGGGAATACTAAAGCTTTCACCAGCTA
>NW_025340567.1:0-1069 GCF_016433145.1 Gracilinanus agilis | reverse complement strand
ATACAAAAGAGAGAGGGGGAGGGAATTGGCGGGTGGGGGCGCAGGGATCAGTGAAGGGGACACGCAGCACCGAGTTCCGGGCAGAGGTGGGGGCGAGTGGCCACTGCACAGGGCGATCTGGGCTAGAAGTGGGAGCGGCCAGAATTTTAGGTGAGGAAGGGGACCGAAAGCTCCCCCTGGCCGCCAGTCCGCCCCCTCCAGGAACAGCGACTGCGCCTCTGCCCGGCTCCTTCCTCTGCGCCCCCGGCAAAGGATGCCGGAGGCGAGCGGAGCCGAGCGGGGCGCCCAGCCTGGTGGCCCGGGGCGCAGTGGGCCGGGGGTGTGCTATGCACTGCTGTAACCTGCGGCTGGAGCAGCGCGGGGGGGCGGGGGGAGGCAGCGGTAGGAGGGGATGCAGAGGAAGCTCCGGCAGCGGCGAGCCGGGGAGAGAGGAGGAGGAGAAACAGCGGCGGCGGCGGCGGCGGTGGCTGGAAGGGTCTGAGTAGCAGGGCCGGAGGCGTGAATGGCGCTCTCCAAACATCCCCTAGCCCAGAGACCCTTTTCCCCTCGGAAATCTACCGGGGGCGCAGCGTCTCCGCAGCGGCCGGCCCTCGTCCTGGCGGGATGCTTTTGAATTCAGATCTTCTATTTCTTCATTCCGTGCTCCCCAAGAAGCCCGCTCTGAGGCGGGGATAACGTTGCTGGTGGTGAGCCGGATACCTTCCTTCCTGTTAGTCCTTCTCCGCCTCTCACCCAGGCCGGCGGCTATGGACTAGAAGCCGGCGGATTGAAGGATACGGAGTCCGAAGCTAACCCTCCCATCTGCTCAGCAGGCAGCTTTGAACGAAGCTTATTATTATTAATTTTTTTTGGAAGGGGGGGTGGTGGCTGGGAGAAGAGTGGGGAAGGGGCATCCAGCAGGGGCCGGGTCTTCTCCCTTGCCCACTCCATGGACACTGGGGCCGCTCTCTGAAGCTGGAGCCACGCTCTCGCACTTGACGCGTGAGGCAGGGGATGCGGTGGCGGGGCCCCCTGCTATCCAGGACCCTCCCCCCAGGTCCCCGGAACCGTTGCTCCGCCCGCCGCCCCC
>NW_025340566.1:0-1011 GCF_016433145.1 Gracilinanus agilis | reverse complement strand
CTCTTAAATATTCAGTCCAACCATAATTTTACCTTTATAAAACATAATGAATAAGAGAAATTGACTATTTGTAAGTTAGGACCTCTTTTTAACTCCACCTCAAATATTCAAATCATATGTCTAAAAAGAAATGTCAAGGTTTTTTTCCATTTATTAATTTATCCAAATACATGCATACCTACTATGTACAAAAGGCACTGAACTATTTATGCAAAATGAAGGAATGAAAGATGAATAAGTGTTGATGACCTCAAGAAGTCAGAGAAAAAGACATGCCCACAAATGTAATGTCAAGCATAATGTTGTGAGTGCTAAGAGAATTGTAAAGCACTCTGTCAGTTCAGAGAGGAGGGATATTGCTTCCTTTTGTTGGGAATAGGGAAGGTAGCCTGAAAGAATTGGAAATGGCATTGGAACTGAAGAAGATGGCATTGGAGCTGAGTCCTAATGGAGGATCAATATGCAGAAATGGTGGGATGGTGAAGTCAATTCAAGTGTTTGCCATAATATGAGAAGCACAGTGGAAAAGCCTAATATAATTACTTTTTTAAAAAAAACTGTTTGCCTCTGTCTTAGAATGGATATTAAATATCATTTCCAAGGCAAAAGAGTGGTAAGGACTAGGCATTTGGGCTTAAGTGACTTACCCAGGACCATATGACTAAGAAATATCTGAGAGTAGATTTAAACCCAGTATCTCCAGTCTCCAGAGAAGAGAGTCTAGATACAATTGTCAAACCACAAACTAGAGAAAGCAAAAGTATGTTATAGAAAGAAGACTAGTAATGGGATGAAGGTCTCATAATTTTTAGGAGAATATAAATGAACAGTGGGTGGAGGAAGTAGAAACAATATTATCATCTCAAATGTCTATAAACCAATTTGGAGAGTATGGATAATAAACAGCACTGAGCTAAAATCTTGGGGCAAAAGAGTGGGATGTGAGTCATTCCTGGAATAATGCAGTGGAAGGCTCTATCCTGTTCAAAAGAAGATTAGATAAAGGACCAT
>NW_025340565.1:0-1018 GCF_016433145.1 Gracilinanus agilis | reverse complement strand
TTCAGAACAGTCCAAGGCCAAGGCTGAATTTTGACTGGGTTCTTATCAGAAAGCCAAGTTGGAGAATATTTTATTCAGGGTGAATTGTCCCTGCTAAGGTTTTGGCTTTGGCTGTAGCTGCATTCCTGGCCAAAGGGAAACAGTGTTAACCCTTTAAATTCAGGTTTGCTAGGAAATTAAAGCTTTTCAATAAGGTTACTATACTTTTCAACAAGAAATCACAAGAATCACAAAAGGGGTCAAAAGAGGAGTCTCAGATTTTTATCTATTCTTTTATTGGCTTCCCACATTATCCTTCTGTAGCATCCAGAATTTTAACCAATGAGCATCATTTCTCTGAGTTTAACAATTATTAATAGGGGCATGTAAGGAATTAATAAAGGATGGGTCAATTACACATGACTCTGCATGGAAAAATCTTCAGTGAGATTTGACTATCTTTTATATGGGAGATGTGTCTTCTTTCTGATTGAACTGATAGTATAGCATTTTAACCTCCCATAATAATCCCAATTAGTGGCTATTTTAACAAGGAAATGGACTTAGAGATCTTAGCTCTACCTCCATTACATCAGAGTAGAGAAGGACTATTCCTCGAGTAGGTGGATACCTGTAGCTTCACTAACTAGGGGAAAGTGTCCAACCCTCCCTTCTCTGGCAACTAGTTTGTGAAGCAAGCTTTGGTTAAAAAAATATAAATCGTCTCAATCATGTTTTTAATAGTTCTTTCCCCGATTATAAGCCTGGTCATGTGTTTTCAAATGCCTTGGTGAGGGTAGATTCTTATTTATAGATAAAGAAAGAGTAAATATATCCACCCAAGACATCTAAATGGACTGAGACCTTTCTTGAAGCCTGGGAATAATTATATTAATTTTAAAATTGAATTGTCTGACCTTCAGAGGTTGAGGTTTGAGAAAATGAAAGGATTAATAAATAAATATTGTTAATAAATAATACAATTCGACATCAAGCTGTCTCACCTTCAACAACATGTAAATAATTTATTCCCACATTT
>NW_025340564.1:0-1499 GCF_016433145.1 Gracilinanus agilis | reverse complement strand
GAGAGAGAGAGAGAGAGAGAGAGAGAGAGAGAGAGTGTGTGTGTGTGTGTGTGTTTGATCTCCTTCATTTGAATGTAAGCTCCTTAAGGGCAGGAACTGTCTCCCTCTTATATCCTAAATGTCTAACACAGGGCCTGGCACATAGCAGGTGCTTAATAAATGTTGATTGTTTGACATTCGAACCTCTGCCTAAACTGTCCCCAGCTTATCTTTTTAGCCTTATTGCAAATTAACCCGTCATATGCTTTTTTTAAAATTTATTTAACCCTTACCTTCTGGGTTAGTATCACTTCTAAGACAGAAGAGTGGCAAGGGCTCAGGCAATCGGGTTAAGTGACTTGCCCAGGGTCAGCTAGGAAGTGTCTGAGACCAGATTTGAACCTCCCAACCCCAGGCTAGCACTCTATCCACTGTGCTACCTAGCCATCTCCTTTCATATACTTTTTGTTCTGGTCAAACTGACCTTCTTATTGATGCTGGGTCTGAAGACCTGGGTTGAAATCCAGCCTCAGATACTTCCAAGGTTTGTGACTCCAGGCAAGTCCCTTGACTCTTATTTGCCTCAGTTTCCTCATCTGCAAAATGAGGATAACAAGAGACCCTGCCTCCCAAGATTACTGTGCCAATCAAATGAGATAATATTTATAAAGTACACAGCACAGTGCCTAGCCTACAGTAGGCATTGAACAAATACTTGTTCTGGGGCAGTCAGGTAGCACAGTGGCCATCCCCCTGACTGGATTGCTTTTCCTTCTTACAAGGATTGGGTTCTTCCCCCTTCATAGAATCCTTCTCATCCCTCAAACAATAATTCTACCTTGAGGCCTTTCTGATCTCCCAGCTCCTCCCTCCAAAAAAATTACCTTTTATCTGAGATATGCCTGTGTGTGTGTGGACGAACATATGTGTGTGTGTGTATGAACATATGTGTGTGTGATATGATTGAGGGGAAAAACTTTTGTCTATCTCTATATGCCCCAGCAGTCTCTGGTATACAGAAGACACTTAATAACTGCTGGTAGATGGATGCCAGACCTAGCAGCCTGCTCTCTATCCACTATACCACACTGCCAATAATAATAACGATTGGCTATTGTTATTAAAATTTGGGATTGGGCATCAAGCAGCCCCAGGTGAAGGAAGGTGCGGAAGGTAGCACCAAGAAAACAATGAGGCACACCATGTAATCAGGGGCTGTTTTGGAAGTAGCTCTAAGTTGTCTCTTTCTCTCCATCCCTTTCCCCAAGGCTTTAATCCTTCCACATTTTTTCTTTAACCTTTAACTTCTGTGTATTGGCTCCTAGGTGGAAGAGTGGTAAGGGTGGGCAATGGGGGTCAAGTGACTTGCCCAGGGTCACCTGGCTGGGAAGTGTCTGAGGCCGGATTTGAACCTGGGACCTATCTCCTGTCTCTAGGCCTGACTCTCAATCCACTGAGCTACCCAGCTGCCCGCCCAGGCTTCCTTATTAATGGATGTAAAACACAACTCTAGACCCTCA
>NW_025340563.1:0-1291 GCF_016433145.1 Gracilinanus agilis | reverse complement strand
TGACAAAACCAGTGGAAATGTGCGTTGGCCATGGGTGGGGGGAGTGCGGGGGGCGAAGGGGAAAGTAGGAGCATGAATCATGTAACCACGTTAAAAATGAGTATTAATAAATGTTTAAATTTTTTAAAAAAAAAGAATAATCTCAAGTCAAAATTGACTTTTATGGAAGTTGATTTACAATTAGGAAGGTTTAAGGTAGGGAAATTGAGAGATAGAAACTCTGGCCTGGACCAGAGGCCTGGACCAGGTAAGAATTTAGAGGCCCAGCAGAGGGGCACAGAGGTTAATTAAACAAGGCTTCTAGCCACAAGGCCTTTTACAATAAGAGAGGCCTCCCTGAGGGTAGAGCCTCTAGAATCACCAAGAGAAGAGAAAAAGAGTCAGCCTAACTTACCCATGTGACAATTCAAAGGGAAGCAATCAGAGGTCCCACCAGAGTCTCAGCATTCCAGCACTCCTCCATGAACCAGAAGAGGTCCTCACCAGATGTTCTCTTCCACCAAAGACCTCAGCTGAGTGAGGACCTTCTCCTTTTAAAGGGGTCACTTATGCGTCACTTCCTGTTCCTCCCTAATTTGCATGTCCAATCACAATAGACAATTCTCATAGACCGCCTGGGGGCGGGTCAGTTGATTCTGATTCCTCCCTCTAGCACCTCCCAGAATTAGAGGTGTTCTCACCTTTGGTGATTAAATCTAAAGATGGGCAGTGTAGACTTAATCTAATTATCACACATAGTACTAATCCCTGGCAATATAACAAAAGACAAAAACAGCCCTTGCCTTCAAGAAGCTCTAGTTCTCACATGCCAAAAGTGTGAGACTATCTAATTCAGCCTTTGCTGCAAATTTTTACGTCAGTGAAAGACCTAGTAAAGGTCTTCAATGCCACTGGAGAAGTTATCTTCCCTCATGATAGAAAAGAGATCTGCTTGCCTTAGGAACAAACTTCTAGTATAACTGGATGCTCACATGAGTCTAGTGAAGTGTAAGGATGGGATTTGTGCAAGGGAGATGGGACAAAAGGAGCCAAAGAAGGAGTGGCTGATAGTTGGTGACAGTTGGTGATGGTTGAGACCAGAGAGGATTTGGGGTAATTCTTAGGAGGAAGAAGGAGAGGAGAGGTCTTCAGGAGGAGGACATCTCAGCTTGAATCCAGTCCTGAGGGCTTCCTGAGGATCTTTCTTTGGAATTGAAACCCTGATTCCCTGGTCAAAGGCATCCTATCGCATATCACCCAGGAAGACTTCAATAATCAAGTGAGATAAGTGTTTGGACTCCATTTGGGGAGC
>NW_025340562.1:0-1470 GCF_016433145.1 Gracilinanus agilis | reverse complement strand
AATTACAAAATGTAAAATAAATAATTTTGATTGCATTAAGTTAAAAATTTTCTGTACAAATAAAAATGATGCGACCAAAATTAGAAGGGAAGCAACAAATTAGGAAACAATCTTTATAACAAAAAACTCTGACAGAGGTCTAATTACTCAAGTATATAAAGAGCTAAATAATTTGTACAAAAATCAGGCCATTCCCCAATTGATATATGGGCAAGGGACATGAATAGGCAATTTTCAGATGAAGAAGTAAAAAATATCAATAAGAACATGGAAAAGTGTTCTAAATCTCTTATAATTAGAGAAATGCAAATCAAAACAACTCTGAGGTACCATCTCACACCTAGCAGATTAGCTAACATGACAGCAAAGGAAAGCAATAAATGTTGGAGGGGATGTGGCAAAATTGGGACATTAATGCATTGCTGGTGGGGTTGTGAATTGATCCAACCATTCTGGATGGCAATTTGGAACTATGCCCAAAAGGCTTTAAAAGACATTCTTCCCTTTGGCCCAGCCATAGCACTACTGGGTTTATAATCCAAAGAGATCATAGGGAAAAAAGATTTGTACAAAAATTTTTATAGCTATGTTCTTTGTGGTGGCAAAAAATTGGAAAATAAGGGAATGTCCTTCAATCAGGGTATGGCTGAACAAATTGTGGTACCTCTAAGTGATGGAATACTATTGTGCTCAAAGGAATAATGAACTGGAGGAATTCCATGTGAACTGGAAAGGCCTCCAGGAATTGATGCAGAGCGAAAGGAGCAGAGCCAGAAGAACATTATACACAAAGAACACAGAGACTCATACACTGCAGTACAATAGAATGTAATGGACTTCTCTATTAGCAGCAATGCAATGATGCAGAACAATTCTGAGGGTCTCATGAGAAGGAACATTATCCACATTCAGAGGAAGAACTGTGGGAATTGAAACACAGAAGAAAAACAACTGCTTGAACACTTGGGTTGATGGGGATATGATTGGGGTTGTAGATTCTAAATGATCACCCTAGTGCAGTGATGGGCAAACTATGGCCCACAGGCCAGATGCAGCCCCCTGAAATGTTCTGTCTGGTTGTGGGACATTATTCCTAATCTGACAAATACAATGAGTAGTATACGATGCAATGAAACTTCAAAAGAGTTGCCTTAGAAACAGACTGACAGATGAGCATTTCTTTTCCTTTGGCCCCCTTTTTAAAAAATCTGCCCATCACTGTCCTAGTGCAATTATCAATAATATGGAAATAGTTCTTGATCATGTTAAACCCAGTGGAATTGCGTGTCAGCTATGGTGGGTGGAGGTTGGGGGGGAGAGGGAAAGAAGATGAATCATGTAACCACAGAAAAATATTCTAAATTAATTAATTAAATAAAAATTCTCATTAAAAAAAGGGGTAGTTGGGAAGGAAGTAATATAAGGAGAGAAAAATGGAGGTGTGTATGATTAAAAGTTCTATGTGTATTC
>NW_025340561.1:0-1188 GCF_016433145.1 Gracilinanus agilis | reverse complement strand
ACACCTAGCAGATTGGCTAAAATGAAAGAAGGGGAGAGTAATGAATGCTGGAGGGGATGTGGCAAAATTGGGACATTAATGCATTGCTGGTGGAGTTGTGAAATGATACAAACATTCTGGCTGGCAATATGGAACTATGCTCAAAGGGCTATAAAAATGCCTGCCCTTTGATCCAGCCATACCATTGTTGGGTTTGTACCCCAAAGAGATCATAGATAACAGACTTGTACGAAAATATTTATAGCTGCGCTTTTTTTGGTGGCAAAGAACTGGAAAAGGAGAGTATGTCCTCCAATTGGGAGATGGCTGAACAAATTGTGGTATATGCTGGTGATGGAATACTATCGTGCTCAAAGGAATAATAAACTGTAGAAGTTCCAGGTGAACTGGAAATACCTCCAGAACTGATGCAGAGCGAAAGCAGCAGAACCAGAAGAACACTATACACAGAGACTGATATACTATGGTAAAATCGAATGCAATGGACTTCTGTACCAGCAGCAATGCAATGACACAGGACAGCTCTAAGGGATTTATCGAAAAGAATGCTACCCACATTCAGAGGAAGGACAGCAGGAGAGGAAACACAGAAGAAAAACAAATGCTTGAACGCATGGGTTAGGGTGGACATGATTGGGGATGTGGACTCGAAACTATCACACCAATGCAACTATCAACAATTTGGAAATAAGCCCTGAACAAGGACACATGTTACAACCTGTGGAAATATGCGTCGGCCATGGGTTGGGGGAGGGCGGGCGGTGAAGGGGAAAGTAGGAGCATAAAGCATGTAACCATGTTAAAAATGAATATTAATAAATGTTTTAAAAAAACTAAACTCTATCTAAAATAATAACTATGCAAAACTCATGTAAACTGCCTCTTTACAAATCCTATTTTAAAAATTCGAATGAAACTTTTTTACTATGCTAAGATCTTATCCTATTGCTAATACAGAAAACAAAAACTAACTATATTAAAACTCAAAATCAACTTGTTGTACTAATAAAATCTAAACTTTATAACAATTTAACTATATACACATCTATATAAATATACAGATCTGTATATTTCCTATACCTATGTATATGTTATGTATAGATTATAGTATAGTATATACTATATACATTATATATACCATATACATTCAGTATATAGTATAAACTATGTACATAGTGTTTACAAACT
>NW_025340560.1:0-3835 GCF_016433145.1 Gracilinanus agilis | reverse complement strand
CAGAATAGTTTACTTGTCAGATCTGTGGGAAAGGAAAGACTTTAAAACCAAGCAAGAGTTAGAGAAAATTACAAAATGTAAATTAAATGGTTTTGATTATATTAAACTAAAAAGCTTTTGTACAAACAAAAACAATGTAGTCAAAATCAGGAGGGAAACAACGAATTGGGAAAAAATCTTTATAACGAAAAACTCTGACAGGGGTCTAATTACTCAAATATACAAGGAGTTAAAGCAATTGTATAAAAAATCAAGCCATTCCCCAATTGATAAATGGGCAAGAGACATGAATAGGCAATTTTCAGGTAAAGAAATCAAAAGTATCAATAAGCACATGAGAAAGTGTTCCAAATCTCTAATAATTAGAGAAATGCAAATCAAAACAACTCTGAGGTATCACCTCACACCTAGCAGATTGGCTAAAATGAAAGAAGGGGAGAGTAATGAATGTTGGAGGCGATGTGGCAAAATTGGGACATTAATGCATTGCTGGTGGAGTTGTGAGCTGACCCAGCCATTCTGGCTGGCAATTTGGAATCATGCTCAAAGGGCTATAAAAGAATGCCTGCCCTTTGATCCAGCCATACCATTGCTGGGTTTGTACCCCAAAGAGATCATAGATAAACAGACTTGTACGAAAATATTTATAGCTGTGCTTTTTGTGGTGGCAACAAACTGGAAAAGGAGGGTATGTCCTTCAATTGGGGAATGGCTGAACAAACTGTGGTATATGCGGGTGATGGAATACTATTGTGCTAAAAGGAATAATAAACTGGAGAAGTTCCAGGCGAACTGGAGAGACCTCCAGGAACTGATGCAGAGCGAAAGGAGCAGAGCCAGAAGAACATTGTAAACAGAGACTGATATACTGTGGTAAAATCGAATGTAATGGACCTCTGTACCAGCAGCAATACAATGACCCAGGACAATTCTGAGGGATTTATGGTAAAGATGCTACCCACATTCAGAGGAAGGACTGCAGGAGAGGAAACATATAAGAAAAGCAACTGCTTGAACGCACGGGTCGGGGTGGACATGATTGGGGATGTGGACTCGAAATTACCACACCAATGCAACCACCAACAATTTGGAAATAGGTCTTGATCAAGGACACATGACAAAACCAGTGGAAATGTGCGTCAGCCATGGGAGGGGGGAGTGCGGGGGGTGAAGGGGAAAGTAGGAGCATGAATCATGTAACCATGTTAAAAATGATTATTAATAAATGTTTTAAAAAAAAATCCCAGTGGAATTGCTCGTTGGCTCCAAGAGAGTGGAGGGAGGATAGGAGGGAAAGGGAGAGGGGGTTACGTGAATCATGTAACCATGGAAAAATATTCTTAATTAATTAAATGATTTTTTAAAAAACAAGATAATCTTTGTAAAGACCTTTGCAGACCTTAAAGTGCCATATAAATGCTAGCTAATATTATTATTATGGGTAAGCATGTTGAGACTCAAAATGGGGGAAGGGCTACAAAGGTAACACTGCTAAGTTAATTGTCAGAGGCTGAATTTGAACCGAGATCCTCTGACTCCACTAAATTGAGTGCTCTTTCTCTCATGACCATGTCAACTTTTACCCAGAACCAGCCTCATTAACAACCTCATATGAATGAACTTATTCTGCTTGGCTCCAGAAAGAACTAGGACCAACAGGGAAAGCAACAGGCATGCAGATTTGGACTCAGTGTGTGGAAAAACTTTAGGCAATTAGAGCTGTCCAAAAATGGACTGGGATATCTCAGTAAGACAGGAGGTCTTCAAGCAGTGGCTGTTTGATCACTTGGCAGGGCATTTGTAGGGGAGAGTCCTGCCCAAGGTCAGAGCTGTCTTGACTCTAGAACTCGTTAGTGGCCTTTCCATCTCACTATCCCTTGTTATCAGAATTGAACTGCAATCCCTTTAGAAAACCAGATGCCCAGAATGCTTCTGGCTTGGGGGAGGTCAGTAGAGAGCCTTGGTCAGTACTGTGGTCTGGAAGTGGTGAGAAGTCAACCAGAATGCCCCTCAAGAGTCATAACAGGTAGGAAGGGTGAACTAAACTATCTGTGCCCTTCTGCTGCCCACAGAAAGTTGCACTGCACCCGGAATTACATCCACATGCACCTGTTTACATCTTTCATCCTTCGGGCAATTGCTGTCTTCATCAAAGACATTGTTCTCTACCAAGATTTCGATTATGACCACTGCTCCAGCAGGGTAAGGGGCTGATATAATCCCCAGGGGGGATTTCTGAAGTTAAGACTGGGGAGTTCTGGGTATCCCTCATTTCCAACATCCATTTCTTCCCTTTCTACCTATCATTCAGGCTCTGCTCTCCCCCTCTTTCTCTCCATCTCCACATTTTTGTCTGTCTTCTTGGTTCTCTCCCTATGTCTCTCTGTTATCTCTGTGTTTGTCTCTCTCCCCCTTTTCTCTCTTCATATTTCTGCTTCTCCTTAACTCAAGTTTTCCTCCTTTCACATCTTTCTGCCTTTCCTACTCCATCTCTTACTTTGTCCCAGCTGTATCTTATGCCCCTCCTTCAGTCTTTCCCTCTCTTCTCTGTCTTCTTAGCTCCATCTTTACTCTCCCCCTCTTTATCCCTTTCTCTCCTTTTGTTTTTATGCCTGCTCATATCTCCTATCTCTCTGTTCCATCTCTCTCTCTCTCTCCTTCCCTCCTGCTCTGTTCTGCCTCTTTCTGTCTTATTGTCTCTGTTCTCTGTGTCCATGTGTCTCTCTGTTGTCTCTTTCCCTGTATCTCTTTGTTTGGTCTCTTTCTCTCTGTTCTCTCTCTGTCTCTCCTGTTTTCTCTATGTTCTCTCTTTCCTCTCTATCTCTCTCCTTCTCCATGTTCCTGTGATCTCCCTCCCTCTCTTCCTGTCTCTGTCTCGGTCCATATTTAGTTTGATTCAATAAGCCATTATTGAGCAACAACTACTGAGAATACAAAAATTTGTTTAAATTAAATCGTGTCTGCCCTTGGAGTTCATATTCTTCCAGGGAAGAGGGACAACATGGACACAGATATCTAAGTACAAAATTTGTACAGAGCCATCTTGATGGCCAGGGTAAGGGGGGGACAGTACTAACAATTAGGGTTATGGGAAAGGCCCCAAGTTAGAGGAGATACTTGAGCCAAACCTTGAAGGGCACTAGGGATTCCAAGAGACTGAGATGAAGAGAGGGCATTCTAGGCATGGGAGAAGCCAGTGCAAACATTCAATGTAATTGACAGGGAACTGAGAGAAAATAGTGAATGAGGAGAGTATTTTGTAAAATAAATCAGAAAAGTTAGCTTTAAGACAGATTTTGCAAAACTTTGAATTCCAAGAGAGGTTTGTCTCTGTCTGCTGTCTATCTCTCTACCTCTGCCTCTGCCTCTCTTTCAATCACTCTGATTCACAAACACTCTTCATACCATATATCACACAAATATCCACACAGCATACAGGCACGCCATCAATCCATAGGCTCTACAGGCCTACCATATACATGTCCGTGTGATCTACCATATTGGTGTTACTATGGGCTACCACTCAATATAGGCTGAGCCTCTAAAGTGAGATTTATTTTAAAAGGAAAGCTTCTTTGAAAAAAAAATGGGAGTTGTCATCCACTTCACAGGGCTAACTTGAAGAAAGCTCTGTGTTAATCCTAAAATGCAAGAGAAATAGGAGCTGTGATTTACAGCAGATGAGCCCCAGATCTTTTCTGTTTGGCTTTTGGAATGTAGCTGGGGATTTGCATTAGTTTTCTATAGCACAGAAGAAGGAAGAAACTGATGAAGCGTGTTCCCTGATTGTGGTCCTCCTTACTCTCCTTCCTACATCAGCTCCCTACACACACAC
>NW_025340559.1:0-1119 GCF_016433145.1 Gracilinanus agilis | reverse complement strand
TCTCTCTCTCTCTCTCTCTCTCTGTCTCTGTCTGTCTGTCTGTCTGTCTGTCTCTCTCTCTGAAGTAGAATCAATACTTGGCAATAGTTTGAAGATGGGGAGTAAGAGATAGTGAGGAATTGAGGATGGCACCTTGATTAAGAGTCTGAAAGATGGTGGTACCCTCAACAGTATTAGGAAAATTAGGAAGCAAGGAGAGTTTGGGGAAAAGGACAATGAATTTAATTTTGGACATGTTGACTTTATGATATTTATGGGACATTCAATTCAAGAAGTCCAACATGCAGTTGTAGATGTGAACTTGGAAGTTAGATGAGAGGTAAGGCCAGATAAAAGGATCTGAAAATTATCTGAATAGAAAAGATCATTGAATCCATAAGAGTTAATGATAACGCCTAGAGCAGGGGTTGGCAACCTTTTTGGCCGTGAGAGCCATAAACGCCACATTTTTTAAAATGTAATTTCGTGAGAGCCTTACAGTGCTCACAGTGCAGCTCCTGTAACAGTGCCTGAAAAAAAAATGGACTTTATGGCTCCTGCAGAAAGAGCCATATTTGGCCCTCAAAAGAGCCAGAAATGGCTTGAGAGCCATACGTTGCTGACTCCTGGCCTAGAGAAATGGCACAGAAGGAGAAGAGATGAGGAGAGGAGAGAAATGGAGATGAGGAAGAAAAGAGAGGAGAGGGGAGGAGAAAGCCTAGTCTTGCCTCTAGGGATACCCATTGTCATCAGGCTCAATCTGGACAAAGATCCAGTAAATCCAACTAAGAAGGAATGGTCAGATAGGTAGAAGAGAGAGCAGTGACACAAAAACCTAGAGAAGAGAGGAATAAGTTAGAGAGGGTAACCATTACTGAAGCAGAGAGGTACCTTGAGGGAGAAACCGGAGGCAGCATGTTCCAAGCATATTGAATCACTTTCCATTGCTTTGACCACTATCTGTCCTTAGACTCGTGTGGGAGAACTTGAGTCCCAAATCCAAGAACATTGTGGATAGCGATGCCCCTCAAAACACCAGGCCTGATTCCAGCCCAGGTCCCATGAAAGGCATTTTGGAGAGGGAGCTCACTTACTCATCAACAGAAGCAGAAACTGCTTATGAACTCCAGGTGTGGCTGC
>NW_025340558.1:0-1447 GCF_016433145.1 Gracilinanus agilis | reverse complement strand
AAGGAAGGAAGGAAATGAAGGAGGGAGGGAAGGAAAGAGGGAGGGAGGGAGGGAAGAAGTAAGAAGGGGATGGAGGAAGGGAGGGAGGGAGGAAGGAAGGAGGGTAGTGTGTTCCTTTTTTAAATTATTTTACAGAGCACCAGGAATTTATTATAATTGCCTTCCCCAAAGTCAAGTAACATCTAAGACCTAGATAACAATCCCCCTTGCCTTATTCATCCATGGCCCTGCCTGGGCAGTGAGACCCAGAAGAGAGGCAGGATCCTAGCATTAGCCTCCAGTCCGAGTCTCCTATCCCATGGGTGAGATCAGAGGGGAGTGGAGGGGATGCCCAAATGTAAAAATGTTGACAAGAGCGACTGTTGCTGAACAGAGAGACTTCCAAGGATCATGAAGCTCTGAATCTAGGGTCCCTGATGGGCAAACAGCTCTATAGGAGGACTACTGGCAAGCAGGGAGGCCAAGGGGTCTGCAGCTTCACCCACCATGCAAGTGATAACAAATAAGTCTGCAAAAAAAGGCAGCATAGTAAGACACAGTTTAAAAACAGAGACCCCCAAAGAGTGGAGTCCCTAGGACCCTTTGGGCCCAGGGTTACAATATGGGGTTGTTTAAAGGACAGAGCTGCCCTATTAGGGATGAGAAAGGGCATATGTCAGGGCCACACACATACACACACACACACACACACACACACACACACACACTATAGAAAAAGTATGATTGTTGTAGTATGGGCAATAATGAAAGGTATCCCCAGCTCTGATGGCCACAACAACTCATAGGACAACCATATTACCTCAGTTATGGACTGGACAAAGTGCCACTCAGACGAGCCTGAAAATGGTTCAGTTAGTTTGGAGGGGTAGGTAGAAGGGAGAAAGGTTCAATTTTTTTTGACACCAAAAGAATTCATTGAAAATAATGGTAAATACATTTAGTCATTTTCAAGAAAAAGGAAGTCAAATATCAAACATGTAACGTGTAGGCTTTTTCTTCCAAGGTTTGGCTGGTTATCAACAATTTAAATATTTAAATACTTTCAGGATAGACCATTTTCACATAATGTTATTAACAAATCTTCTCAACTGTGTCATCCCTGCAATCGACACCAAACTACTTTCAGTCAGTGTGCTTTGTTTTTATCAGTTCTGTAATGATTTGTAATATCTTGTCATCTTCAAGGGACATTTGGGGATTTTCAAGCTTTTTTTTTCCAGAACAGACTCAATGAGTTCTCTTTGTTGTTGGAAAATAACTACAATCTTTATGGAGCCTGAAAGCATGGACAGACATCCACAGAGAGAGAAGATGCTCCCAAAGCTGCACTTCTCTGTTGTCACCAAAAAGTAAGATTGGAAAGGGACTTATGAGAATGGATTCTCTCGATGCACCTTGGCATACTTTACCTTCTCCTGGTATAATAGTCATCCATAAACTTGTAGGT
>NW_025340557.1:0-1083 GCF_016433145.1 Gracilinanus agilis | reverse complement strand
CACTGGGTCCTCACTGGAGGTCCAAGCCTGGGCTGGAGATCGTTATCCAAGCCTAGGGCACTGCCTTTGCCTGCGCAGATGCTCTTTGGGCCCGGCTTTCACCCCCGCAGAAGGTAGTGAAAGTCTGTGGGCTGGAGATCTTTATTTGCACCTGAGGCGATGCCTTCAGCGCTTGGGAAAGGCCGTGTTTTAGGGGCCTTTGTCCCGGCCCAAGGCGGTGCCTTCACCCACGTGGACTCTCGGGAAGGTCCGTACGTGCCCCCAGCCACCTGGGTTCCCTTGTCTTGCAGCACACAGGTACAAGCCCTGGGGCTGCCAGTGATTATCTGGTTGCCCCAGTCCTGTTTTCCCACTTGTGAGTTGGCGTTGTGCGAGGTGTGCTGTGTGGGGGGGTTGGGGGAGGGGCTTCTTCCTCTCGCGTTTTAGTGAGAGCTGTTTCACCCCTTTATAGCGTGGAAATGCCCCGATTCTGCATACCTTCAATGCTGCGCCCTGTTGTGGGGTTCCTTTGTTCCTCTGGACTCGTTTTTATTTCCTCTTGAGGAGTCCTGTATGCTTTGGTCAGGAGAGATCGAGCAGCTGCTCCTTACACTGCTGCCATCTTAACCGGAAGTCTTTCTCTCTTATTCTTCGTCATATTTATCTTAAATAGTAACATGGTATAGGATAAATTTTCTTGAATATTTTTACTTATTATTATTTGGGTCCTAATTCCAACGTATAAAAATATGTTTCTCTATTCAAATTGGATCCACTAAGAAAAATACTAATGCCTATTTTCTTAATATTTTAATGGAAAAGTGATTTTCAAGAATGAAGACAATATTGTGAAACAGCTCAGCCTTCTAGCTAGAAAGAGTAGCCAAAGAATTACTAGCTTGGTGATTGTCCATGAATCATTTAACTTTCTCAAATACCTGTAGTAACTGGTTATCTAAATTATTAAAGCAGTTTATCTTTGAAGCCAACATGAGCTGAGTTCAAATCCTGCCTTTATATCTGATTACTATATCTCTAAATTTAGACATTTTACTAGATTAGGCCTGTTTCCTCATTAGTAAAATTAATGGGTTGACATAGATG
>NW_025340556.1:0-1488 GCF_016433145.1 Gracilinanus agilis | reverse complement strand
GTATATATATATATATATATATATTCAGATATAAATATATTGAAAACATGGCTACAGAAAGGAATGTCGAGTATGGTGGTAGAATGTTAAGGAAAGTGTTCTGGGTTGTATTTATATGACTTTTTTCCTATCACTAACAGTAACATAAATACAGGATGTAAAACACCTTATATTTGGTGCTGACAATATGGGTATTGCCATTTAACTTGAAGCTCATATAATCTCATTAAGTCCTTCTTCCTTACAAAAGAGCTTCAACCTGTGCAACTATCCATTCTACCTGTTCTTCCATCCAACCTCAACTATACAGGAATGGTTAGATCCTTACTTAACCTTGCCATTACCCACAAAAATTCCACTTCCATGTTTAAGAATTCTGGATTTCTATTTGACCATAATCATTTACCTTTCCTATTCTCTATTCCTTCTAAATATATTTTTTTGCTCCAATCATGACTTCTAGTCCTGAGGCTCCTCATATTCCTTGCCCCTTCCCAGTCTCAACCTCCTGGTGAATCAGTTCAACCAAACATTTTCATCTTCTCTTGAATTCCTTGCTTCTTTGTCCTTTTGCTGATCATGCCTTGCCAAACCCCAACCCTGATTTATTCAAATTGTCCACTTCCTTCACTCCTATTTATAAGCTGTTGGAAGAAATTATAAAGCTTCACAGATCGAACTGGGCTTATCTGGACAGTCATGCATCAAAACAATCTTATGACTCTTCCATTAATGATTTCCAACCCTATTTACCAGAGAAGCTCTTCCAAAATGTTCTTTTCTTTCCTCAAACCTCCTATGACATTTTTTCCCCTCACACTCTCAGCTGAACTTATTTCATCATATTTCATCAAAACAATCTAGGCCATTTACCAAGAGTTGCCTCCTCTTCCCATTTCCTCATCTGACGTCTCTCTGATGTTATTCTTCAGTCTCTGATGATAAGGAAGACCCTCTAATTCCAAGACCAACCCTTTCACACTTGCTTTAATTTCCTACTGTCTTCTCTATAGGATAATCCCCACCATCACCCACATCCTCTTTAATCTTCAATTATTTTCTATCTCCTGGCTCCTCTCCTGCTGCCTATGAACACATTTAAGTCTTTCCCATCCTAAAAAGAAAAAAACAAAAACAAAAAACTCAATCGCTAGATCTTACCATTATTCTATACTATTTTTCTATACCTTACTAATATTCTATACCTCTCCTCCCCTCCTAAGCAAAACCTGAAGAAAAAAAACAACTCTCTACATACTTCTCTCTTCTAATTCTTCTAATTCCTCGGCTATCTGGCTCCCTACCTTAGCATACCATGCAAACTGCCTTCTTCAAAGTATCAATGATCTCTTAACTGTGAAATCTAATGGTCTTTCCTTTACTCTTCATTCCTCTTAACTTTTCTGTAGCTCTTGACAAGACCATTTTGAGTATCTTCTCCTGGATATTTGTTCCTCCTTAGATTCTGGCATCTCTTCTTCTTCTTCT
>NW_025340555.1:0-8444 GCF_016433145.1 Gracilinanus agilis | reverse complement strand
ATATATATATATATATGATACATAGTAGTAAATTATTATAGTAATCCAGTGTTTGATAAACCCAAAGATCCAAGATTTGGGGACAAGAACTCACTATTTGACAAAAAAACTGCTTGAAAAACTGGAGAGTAGTTTGGCAGAAATTAGGAATAAACCAGCATATCACACTGTATATCAAGAGATGGTCAAAATGAGTACATGATTTAGACCAGAAAACAGTCCAGGACAGTAGTGATCAGTCATCTCTTTAGATCATACCACCTCAAAAGACTCAAAAAGCCAAATACCTCCAGATCTAGCTCTGAAAACAGTATCAAGAAAGGCCTAAAGCTTGAGACAGTACCTACTACAACCCAGGAACAGAGCCCAATTTTAATATAAAATTTTAAGTCAAGAAATAGGCTGGAAAATAAGCAAACATCATCAAAAATGAACCTTACCACATAAAGTTACTATAGTGGCAGAGATGATCAAGAAAATCTCAGAAAAAAGCAATAAAGTAAAAACACCTACATGCAAAAGCTTCAAAGGAAAATGTGAATTGATCACACACATAAAAAAAAAAAAAGAATTCCTGGAAGAGGTCCAAAATGATTTTTAAAATCAAATAAGGGAGGTAGAGGAAAAGTTGGGAAAAGAAATGAGAATGTTACAAGAAAATCATGAAAAAAAGAGTTAGTAAAGGATGTACATAAAAATACTAAAGAAAATAACATCTTAAAAAACAGAATTGATTGAATAGTAAAAGATGCACAAAAATCCACTCAAGAGAATTCCTTAAAAGAAGTGGCCAAAAGAAAAGAGGTACAAAAAATCATTTAAAAAATAATTCCTTATAAAGTAGAATTGGCCAAATGGAAAAGAAATATAAAAGCTCATTGAAGAAAATAATTCTTTAAAACTAGAATTGGACAAGTAGAAACAATGATAGCATGATACGTCAAGAAATAATAAAATAAAGTTGAAAAAATAAAAAATTAGATATGAAATATTTCATTGGAAAAACAATTGACCTAGAAAACCAAACAAGAAGAGATAATTTAAGAATTTTCTGAGCTTCCTGAAAACCATGCCTAAAAAAAGAACCTAGATAACACATTCAAGAAATTATTCAGAGAAAATTTCTCTGATATCCTAGAATAAGAAGGTATACTGAAAGAAATGGAAAGAATCCACCAATCATCTCCTAAAAGAGATCCCAAAAATGGAAACTCCCAGAGCTCCTAAGTCAAGAAAAAAATGTTGCAATAATTTTTTTTTTAAACCCTTGTACTTCGGTGTATTGTCTCATAGGTGGAAGATTGGTAAGGGTGGGCAATGGGGGTCAAGTGACTTGCCCAGGGTCACACAGCTGGGAAGTGGCTGAGGCCGGGTTTGAACCTAGGACCTCCCGTCTCTAGGCCTGACTCTCACTCCACTGAGCTACCCAGCTGCCCCTGTAATAAATATTTTTGTTCATAAAGGTCCTTTTCCTTTTTTTTATCTCTTTGGGATACACATTTAGTCATGATATCGCTGGATCAAAGACTATGCATAGATTTATAGCCCTTTCAGGATAGTATAAAAATTGCTCTCCAGATGGTTGGATCAGTTCACAACTCACCTACACAATATATTAGCACCCTGGTTTTTCCATATCCCCTTCAATATTTGTCATTTTCCTTTTCTGTCATTAGCAATCTGATAGATGTGAGGTTGTACCTCAGAGTTCTTTTTATTTGTATATCTCTAATCAATAGTGAGTTAGAGTGATTTTTTTCACATGACTAATAAATAATAATAAATTAGTTACATAATACACAGTAGCATATGAACATAGTAACCTAGGGTTTGATAAATGTAAAGATCCAAGTATTTGGGACAAGAACTCACTATTTGACAAAGATTTCTGAGAAAATGAAAACGATTTAATAGAAACTAGGTATAGACCAATATCTTACACCATATGTCAAGAAAAGGTCAAAATGGGAACATGATTTATAAAGGGTGATATGGGCAAATGAAGCAATCATAGAATATCATACCTATCAGATCTGTTACTAAGGGAAGAACTTATGACAAAACAAGAGATAGAGGTCATGGAAAATAAAACATATAATTTTGATTATATGAAATTAAAAGGGGGATATGCAATGTACACAAGATTAGAAGGACAGAAAAAAACTAGGGGACATTTTTATAGCAAGTTTCTCTGATAAAAGCCTCATTTCTCAAATATATAGAGAAGTGAGTTATATCTATAAGAATACAAGTCATTCCTTAAATGATATTTTTAAAAAAGATCCTTACCTCCCATTTTAGAATCAATATTGTGTATTGGTTCTAAGGCAGAAGAGTGGTAAGGGCTAGGCAATGGGGGTTGGGGTGGAGAGATAGGTGACTTGCCCAGGGTCACACAACTAGGAAGTATCTGAGGTCAGATTTGAACCCAGGACCTCCCATTTCTAGACCTGGCTCTCAATCCACTGAGGCACCCAAGTGCCCCTTAAATGTGTAAAGAGTAAAATTGGGGGTTTTGACTAAATAAGAGAGTTACAAAGTTATAATTGTGATTGCTAATTTTAAAAAATTATAGCTTAAGTCAAAATGACTTTTAGCAGCTTTTATTTTCAAAGAGGTGGAAAGAGTGAAAGTAGAAAATGTAGATAAAGAGACGGATTCTTAACAAGCCTACCAGCCCTAAGAGCTTCTCCAGTGAAGTGAAGTCCGGGTTCAGCACCTGACGAGGCTTCCTCAGGTCTCCATCTCCTTGTGGAGTCTTCAGCCAGAAGTCCACCAGTACAGCCTCCTCCAAAGCCAAGGCAGGCATCTCAGCCACTCACCCAGCAAGCCAACACAGGATCCAGGGAAAGAGTCTCCTCCAAAGCCAAGGCAGCAAAGAGTCCTCCTCCTGTCTGGCTCACCAATGCAGAGTGAATGACTGAAATCTCAGGCTGGTCTTTTTAAAGCAATTTTATCAATGTCACTTCCTGTCGATCCCCCACTTTACAGGAACCAACCACAGCCTCCCATTTTGCCTAGCATGCAGGGAGTGGGGGGGGGGGAAGGGGGCAGCCTTTGGAGGTGTCACTTTAGTAAGTGACTTGTGAACTCTCATACTTAATGGTTAAGTAGGAGTGCTTTGAGTTCTTGATTGAGTTAAAAGTTGCTGATTGATTTCATTAAAATAGACAGATAATTCTATCTTCACAAATGATAATTTTCAAAGGATATGAATAGGAAGTTTTTAGAAGAAAAAAATCAAAGCTATCTATAGTCATATGAAGAAATGTTCTAGATCACTCTTGATTAGAGAAATGCAAATGAAAATTCTGAGGTATGATTTTTACACCTATCAGACTGCTAATATGACAGAAATGAAAAATGACAAATGTTGGAGGGGATATGGAAAAATTGGAACACTGATAAACAGTTGGTGGAGTTGTGAATTGATCCAACCAGTCTGGTGAGCAATTTGGAACTATGCTGAAAGTGCTTTAAATCTATGCATAGCCTTTGATCCAGCAACACCACTACTAAGTCTGAATCGCAAAGAGATTTTTTTTTAGAAATGGAAAAGGGCCTATATGTACAAAAATATTTATAACAGTGTGTGTGTGTGTGTGTGTGTGTGTGTGTGTGTGTGTGTAGTGGCAAAGACTTGAAAATTGAGGGAATGCTCATCAATTGAGGAATGGCTGAACAAGTAGTGATTTATGATTGTAATGGAATACTAATGTACTGTAAGAAATGATGAACAAGATGCTTTCAGGAAAAAAAAAACCTGGAAAAAGTTGAACCAGGAAAACATTATACAGAGTAAAAGCAATATGGTACATTGATCAACTGTGGATGACAACTATTCTGAGCAATATATTGATCTAAGACAATTCTGAAGGTCATTTGATGAAGAATACTATCCATCTCCAGAAAAAAGAACTAATGGAGTCTAAATGCAGATTGAAGCATTCTTTTTTTTTAACTTACTTTGTTTTTCAAGGGTAGATTGGTCTGTGTTTTCTTTTATGACATAGCTAATATGGAAATATGTTTCCATAGTTGCACATGTGTATAAAATTGCTTGCCTTTACAAGGGAAAAGGAGGGGAGGGAGATAGGGGAAGAATTTGAAACTTAACATTTCTAAAGTGAATGTTAAAAGTTGTTTTCACATGTTAATTGGAAAAATAAACGATTAATTAAAAATAATAAAGGATGATGTAAGTGAGGGGAGGCTAGGAATATTTAACTGTACAATTTATGGATAAGGAAGGAGTTTATGACCAAGAAAGAGACAGAGACAATCACAAGGAAGCAAAATGGAAAATTCTGATTACATGAAATTTTAAAGAAGATGTTCCACAAATAAAACTAATACAGCCAAAATTAGAAGAAAAGCATGAATCCGAGGAAAACATTTATAGCAAGTTTCTCTGATAAAGGTTATTTCTCAAATATACAGGGAAATGTATCAAATTAATTTTTTAAGAAGAGCCATTCCCCAAATGATAAAAGGTTGAAGAATATGAATAAGCAGTTTTCAGAAAAAGAAAACTAAGCTATCAGTAATCATGTGGAAAACATTCTAAATCACCACTGAATAGAAAAATACACATTAAAACAATTCTGAAGTAGCACTTCATACTTATCAGATTGACTAACATGACAGAAAAGGAAAATTACAAATATTGGAGCAGATATGGAAAAATAGGAACATAAGTGTATTATTGGCAAAGTTGTAAACTGTGAACCATTCTGGAAAACAATTTGGAACTATGCCCAAAAGGCTATAAACCTATGCATACTCCTTGAACTGGATATCACTACTTGGTCTTATCCCAAAAAGACAAAAGGAAAAGGGAAAAGACCTCTATGCACAAAAACATTTATGGCAGCTTTTTTTGTAGTGGCAAAGAATTGGAAATTAAGAAATGCCTATCAACTATAAAATGGCTGAACAAGTTATGGTACATGATTGTGAAGTACAAGTATAAGTAGTATAAGAAATTATGAGGAGGATGGTTTCCAAAAAATCTGGAATTTAAATGAACTGATGCAAAGTAAGGAAAATTTGAAGAACATTTTACACAGTAAAAGCAATAATGTAATGATGATCAACTATGAAGGACTTAGCCACTCTATATACAATGATCTAAGAAAATTTCAAAGGACTCATGATGGAATATGCTATCTACCTCCAGAGAGAGAAAAGATGAACTCTGATTGCAGATTGAAGCAGATTTTTCCACTTTATGTTTCTTGGTTTTTTGTTTTTTGTTGTAGTTTACAACATGGCAAATATGGAAATATGTTTTGTTTGACTTCATATGTATAATCCACATCATATTACTTGCCTTCTTAATGGGTGGGAATGGGAGGGGAGGAAGGGAGACAATTTAGAACCCAAAACTTTAAAAGAATGGATGTTATAAACAAATGGACAAGCAAACAAATACATACATTAATATATACATATATATTAGGTCAAAAAAGAATGCTTGCCAGGGAGCATCCCTGTCAGGGGATCATTTAACCTATTCTTGGATACTTCCATTAATGGGTCACTCAGCTCCTGAAGTCATCTATTTTATTTGAAAAGAGTTTGAATGGGAAATTAAGTCAGCCACGCAGAATACAAAGTCAACAACAAAAAAACATTTTTTAAAAATCTAAAAATTGGGCAAGGTGAATGAGAGGAGTTGGAGTCAAAGATCTGAGAAAGAAGTTCATAGAGAAGATTAAAAATGAATAATTATCAAGAATAATCTAATTCCTTCCTTTGGAGCAAAATGATGCTATACTTGCAAAACATGTGGCATGGTATAATAAATGGTATATATTAGGTTAAGAAAAAATTATTGATGTTAGTGGCTTAGATAAGTTATTTCTATTTCTCCAGGCTTCTTCATCTGCAAAATGAGAGCACTAGTCTAGATACATTTCCAAAGTAATTAGACCATTTAGATTTCAGAAAGGACTAGAAACCTTTGTAGATCTAAATCCTCAAATCCTGTCATTCATAATGCCTTCATAAAGGAAAAATAAGAGCTTGGAAAAATACCTGGATCTTCGGATGTTGGTGCATAGCAAATACTAGGCACTCTATAAGTGTTCAATAACATGTATCTCATACTAAACTGCAGACTCCAATAAGAGAAGGGATTGTGCCTTGCTTAAATTTCGCATCTCTCTCCCAGCCACTTTTCTATATTCTTAAAGCAGAAGTCTGACCATGTTGCTCCTCTTGCTCAACAAACAACTGGTTTTCTTTTTCCTCTAGAGTCAAAAAAAAAAAAAAAAACCACCATCTGGCAATTAAAGCCTTTCATAACCTGGATTCAACCTATCTTTCCAGCCTGACTGTACATGGTTTCCCTTCACACGTTTTACCTTTTAGTCAAACTGGACTTCTGTTCCTCACATTTCACCTTCCATCTTTGTGCCTTTGAACAGGATGACCTCCAACCCTGGAATATAATTCCTTCTCATCTCTGCCTCTTAGCATCACTAGTTTTCTTCAAAGGTCAGATCAAGTAATTTCTTCATGAGATCTTTCCCAGAACCACCAAGGCATAATGTGACATATACCCTAGTTTCTGAGAGGTCAGTTTTTGAGAGGCCACTTCTTCCAGAAGAAGATGCTAGGTAGACATTTTCATATATGTTCAGAGCAATACAAATAATAGAACTGGTTTGGAGACCCAGTTGGGCTTTAGGCAGGACTGGTGATTTTGTAGAATGGCCTCCAGTGTTGGTTCTGTAGGGCATCCCATCAGGTATGTCTGGCCTTCATCTAAGCAGTTTGCAGGGGCTTGGAAGGATAATCTAATGACAAAGAAACCAATAGGGAGGTTTTTTCACTAAATAGGTGCAGACTCATCAATATTGCCCTATCCAAGCTTTAGCAGCACTGGGGACTCTTAGAGCAAAATTCAACAAGATCCAAAAGCCATTAATCCCTCATTGGTCAAATTCTTCTAAGAGGACTATTGCAGAGATCCTTCAATTTTCTCCTAATTATAGATTAAAAATACTAAATCTCTATGCTCTGCTCCCACCAAACTCATACTCAAATCTGACCATTTTAGATATCGATCGTGTAATCTCAGATAGGAATATTAAATCTCCACACCAGTCACATTAATTCAGCCTGGATGGAATTCTAGACAGTCTTGGGATAATTTGTGAAGACCTCCATGAGGCCCTTTCACTCTAAAGGCCATTCCCCTTCCCCATCTTCTTCAACCTCTCCCTCTTTATCTCCCACAATGATTTTCTCTACCTCCTCTCTTTTTATGATCTGTTGATTCCTCCAAGTCTCAACATCTTCTTGCAGCAATTGGCAAAATAAATTTTAATTGCTAATTCACAGCTACAAGCTTCAAAAGTATTGAGTAGTAAATAACTCAAAAATACAGGTAGTATTTTATAACAGTGAACTACAGATATAAACAGATGATAAACTACAATTCCACAAAGAATTATAAGCATTTTGTACTCTTGTCAGTCCTCTCTTTTAAGGCAAAATGTTCTTTTGATAACAAACAAACAAAAAAAAACAGATATATGCCTGGATTGAACAACTTTAAGATAATACAAAAAGGAGTTAGATTTTTTCCTTGTAAGTGTGTTGGGGAAAAAAAGAAAAATCAATAAGAATGTCTTACAGGTCAACTCTATACATGCATATCCTAGGATGCAAAATGATCGCAAAGATTTTAGATATTAGATACAAAAAATTGGAATTAATGTCTTTTCAATAGCATTTAATACATAATAAATTACTCTTTAAGAATTTATACCTCTAAAACAAAGAAACTAAGTGGGATTTATTGGCAGTAGATTAACTGAATAGTGTCCAGTGGAAAAACCACTAAATTAGGAGCCAGAAGACCTACACTCAAATTCTGTCTCTCTCTTAATTACTATGTGTCCTTGGAAAAATTACATTACCACTCTGGTCCACAGTTCCCTCATCTGCAAAATGAAGGGCCTAGACAAAATACCTCTAAAGTTTACTTTCTAACTCCAAATCTGTGGTCTTGTGAATCTGAGTCACTGTAAATGAGCTTTTAACCTCTGTTTGGGGCAAAGGTTCATTCAGGTCACAAAATGCTAATAAGAATCATTTGAAGCCTCTTCTGCTTTCTGCTCTACTCAACCTCTTTTTCCCAGATCGAATTTCTCTACTTCTAGTCATGTAGCACCAGAGATTAATCCCTACTCTGACCCTTAGATGCCCTTGCCTCAGCAGGGAGCAAGTTTTATTTCAGGTTTCAGGGCACAATCAGCAGGACCCATTCTAGAGCCTCTTCTGCTCTGAATTCTACCAAAGCTTTATTCCTCTTCCTTCTAATCATGAAGCTACCCTTCTCTTGAAAAGGGTTGGGGTGGCATGGCTTGAAACCTTCCTCTAGTTGAAGGAAGAAAGAAGGAGGAAAGAAAGAAAGAAAAAGAAATAAAGGA
>NW_025340554.1:0-5848 GCF_016433145.1 Gracilinanus agilis | reverse complement strand
CACACACACACACACACACACAAGTACCCCCTCAGCCCCTTAAAGTCCCTCATGTATGTATCCCACTAGCCGAAATTTCAATCCCAATTTGGATTTATTTTCCCAGCTATTATTACCATCAGCATGCAAGATGAGGAAAAATGGACACATTACCAAAAATGCATTCAGCATAATTAAGGTCATTTTCAATCGTGCCCGCATGCTGTAACGCTCCTTGGCTACCATTCCAGACAGATGCCAGGCAATAGGATTGTTTTTCCCCTGATAGCAAGCGAGCAGCTTGGCACAATACTGGGGCAGCTCATTAGCAATCTTGGACCTGTTTCTGCATTTACGATTCAACTCGAGATGGGGGAATGGGAGGCGAGCTGGGCTCTTTGCCATGAAAATCAGTAATGACATTTCCACACAAGCTCTCCAGAACGAAAGGAGGTTCTCCAAGGCAGCACCTAATCTGGACCTTCGGTATTAAGCTCATCTGGGGTTGCAGAAGGCAACAGTATCAATGGCAAAAACAACCAACAACAAGGAGAGCAGCTCAAAAGGATGTGAAGAGTCATTCCCGATTTGACACTCAAAACAACCCTTTTAGGTGAGGGTAACCATTATTATGGAGGCAGCTAGGTGGCTCAGTAGATGGAGTGCTGGGCCTGGAGTCAGGACGTCCTGAGTTCAAATCCAGACTCAGACACTAACTAGCTATGTGACCCTGGGCAAGTCACTTCACCTCTGTTTTCCTTAATCCACTGGAGAAGGAAATGGTCAACCACTCCAGTTTCATTTGCCAAGAAAACCCCATGAACAACATTGACATCCATGGAGTAACGAAGAGTTGGACAGGACTGAACAACAGCAGCCATTATTATCACCCTCATTTTACAGATGAGGAAACTGAGGTTCAGAGGGATTTAGTGACTTACTTAAGGTCATCTAGCATCTGAGGAGTATTTGAACCTAAGTCTTCTTTACTCTAAAATCAGCACTCTATATGCTATGCCACTGGCAAATAATTATAATGATATAGCATGTTAAGGTTTGCCAAGCCTTTTGCCTATTTTATCTCAATTGATCCTCCTAATAACACTGTGAAAAAGGAGCTGTTATTGTCTATATTTCACAAATGAGGAAACTGAGACCCAGAGAGGGGAAGATTACTAAGTGACAATAGTCCTTGTAAGGTAGGTGACATAAAGATCATAGATCTGTGTTGGTGAAGGCATGGCATGCCTCCCCGTCTCCACACATACCTGAGGATGTTTCTCACATGCCTCACCCCTCCGCCCAGCAGCCTAATGGAAGCACTTCCTCAATCCCCTGTCTGGGGTAATGTGGGGGGCTCACATGCAGCTTGAAGGTGCAGTTTGGACATGTGACCTCTAAAAGGTTTGCCAACACGATCATAGACCATTAGTGCTAAGGGATCTCATCTTATTTGGCAGATAAGGAAACTGAGTCCTAAAGCAGATAAACAACTGGTCTGAGGTCATAGGTTGGTTCCATAAAGTGAGACAGAATTCAAACCCAAATCTTTTGACACCAGATTTGGCCTATACCCAGTTTCATTTGTGTGAGGTTCCAGCAATGCATTTGTAGCTGAGACACTCAGCTTGTCTTTCTCCTTTCCTCTAAGGCTTCAAACGACTAGGAAGTTGAGCTCAGGCTGCAAGTCTGTAGAGGTGGGTTTGCCCTGAACAGTGCTTGCCTGTCTCCTCCAACCATGGCTTATGCTAGGCAGGCAGGGTAGTGATCAGGGTTTTCAATGTCCTTAATCGTCTCTCTCCTCTTACCTTCCAAGAGACCAAACACAAGCTTTTTCCACTCAAAGCTCTTTTACTGAAGTGCCCACACAACTTAACTCAAAAGGTATCCACATGGTACAATGGAAAAAAATATTAGCTTTAGAGGACTTGGGTTCAAATCCTGCCTCAGATATTTACCTATATGATCCTAGACAAGTCATTCACCTCCCTGATCCTTGGTTTCTTCAGTGATCTCTCAAGTCAAATCCAGCCATCTCCTAGACAAAAAAATACCAAATTCACTCCACCTTCTCCTCCTCCTTGCCTTTCCACTCTCCTGCCTCCCTCCTCCTCCTTCCTCTGAAAAGGTTACCAGGTTGCCAAGAGAGAGCTTGGGAGAGTAGATCTATTTGAAATTCTGCAGAGGAGACCAAGCCGAGAATACCTCTCAGCTCACCAGGTGAAGCATGTGTTCTGAAGAGCCTGAACCTCACCCATGGAGCATGGAAACTAGAGCCCTCATACAAGATTTCCCTGGATTGCATCTTAGTACCTTGTTAATTACACACACACACACACACACACAGTCAATAAACTCCAATGGCTCCCTATTGCCTTGAGGAGCAAATATAAAATTCTCTGCTGGCATTCAAAGTCCTTCCTAACCCAGCACCCTCCTATCTCTCCAGCCTCCTTACACCTTTCTCCCGACCATGTACTCTTTAATCCAATGGCATTGGCTTCTGGCTGACCAGTGAACAAGATACTCCTTCTGCTCCAAGCATCTTCTCTGGCTGTCCCCGTGTCTGGAATGCCGTCCCTCTCTATCTCTACCTCCTGGTTTCCTTGGTCTCCTCCCAACTAAAATCCTACCTTCTACAAGAAACCTTTGGTTTTTTCCTAAAACCCTTTCCTTCTGTCTTGGAATCAATGCTGTGTATTGGTTCCAAGGGAGAAGAGCAGTAAGGGCTAGACAATGGGGGTGAAGGGACTTGCCCAGGGCCACACAGCTAGGAAGTGTCTAAGGACAAATGTGAACCTAGGACCTTCTGTCTCTAGGCCTGACTCTCAATACAGGAAGCCTTTTACAACCCCTCTTAATTCTGGTGCCTTCCCTCTGTTAATTATTTCCTGTTTAGCCTATATATATATATATATATCTTGCCCTGATATATTTGTTTGCATGTCATCTCTGTTAGATTATAAACTCTTTGAGGGCAGGGACTGTCTTTGCCTCTTTTTGTATCACAGGCACTTAGCACAGTGCCTGGCACATAATAGGTGCTTCACAATTGCTAATTGACTACTTCCAGGAAATTTTTCCAAGCTCTTCTTGCCAACACTGATCTCTTCACCCTCTAACCCAGTGGTTCCCAAACTTTTTTGGCCTACCGCCCCCTTTCCAGAAAAAATATTACTTAGCCCCCTGGAAATTTTTTTTTTTATTTTAATCGCAATTAATAGGAAAGATAACTGTATTAATGTTTCTACCTTTTTCGTAAAATATAGTAAAGGTGTAAATTAGAAACATTGAACTTTGAAATTATGAAACTATTTATTGACCTAAACTATTCACCGCCCCCAAATGCATCTGTGGCCATCACTGCCCTCCCTGGATCACTGCAGCACCCACCAGGGGGCAGCGGCGCCCACTTTGGGAATCACTGCTCTAACCTCTGCTGGCCCTTATTGGCCGCACGATTCGTTTTGGTGTTTCACTGCGGGCTCCCTTGCCTTGACATCTGGCTGATGGGACCACATGAGGCTTTGTCTTCCCCAGGTAGCCTGGCAACCAATCCCTCTTAAAGCAATGGTCTGTATCTTCTCCTGCTTTTGTCCACACTTCTTGACAACATGTCCTAGCACAAAACAACTACTCTGTCAGTACTAAGTGAAATTTAAAATGTCTTGGATCAGTATGGTAAGGTAGTTTAATAAAAATGGCTGCAGGAGCCACCTGGACCAGGCCTAACTATTTCGCCCACCCCTACCTCTTGCCATAGAGGAAAGTGTACTGAGAAAACTCTGGTGGCCTTAGGATCGTAGTACCAGAGCTGGAAGGGTACATCTTCCAACCTAGTAAGGTATTATGGAAAGAGCCTAGATTTGAAGTCAGAGCACCTAGCCAAATGATCCTGGACTCTTTTCCTTGTCTCTTACTCAAGGCCAAAGAACTCTCCCCAGTGAAATGAGAGAATTGGATCTCTAAGCTCCCTTTAAGCCTTGGAATCCCATGTTCTAAAGTTCCTTGCAGTTATGAAATGATTTTCTTTTCTTTTTTTTTAAACCCTTACCTTCCATCTTAGACTCAATAATGAGTATTGCTTCTAAGGCAGAAGAATGGTAAAGAGTAAGCAATGGAGATTAAAGTGACTTGCTCAGGGTCACCCAGCTAGGAAGTATCAGAGGCCAGATTGGAACCCAGGCCTGGCTCTCAATCCACTGAGCCACCCAGCCGTCCCCCCCCTTCCAGCCCTTGACTCAAATTCCCTCACTTTACGGATAAGGAAAGAGGCCCAAAGCAGTAAAGTAATTTGTCACAGGTCAAATTAGTGGTGAAATGAGGCTCCCTGACTCTCAATCCAATGTTCTTTCTCCTCCTCCAGCCTGCCTCAGCATCTAGTAATGCCTCAGTCCACTTTACTCTCTTGTCCCCTGGGATCCAACCTGTGATCACCAAATCCTCTTTAAACTAACTCCATGTTCACTGGCTTGGTCTAACAAGAAAGCCCCCCACTTTGGGAACTTCTTGATGTTTTGGCGATCCTCACTCCCACCTCCAGACATGTTCTACCCAGGAGAAGGAGTTTTCTTATTGTTGTCCACCCTAAGACACAACTCACGAGTAGCAGATAAACCTCAGACTTTGCAACGAAATACACCACAGAGACTTGGAGCCCTCAGCCATGGGTATGGTCATTTCCAAAGATGATGACTTGTCCAGATTTCGCTTCTAACAGATGGAGTCCAAACGCCTGACTTTCTTCACTGCTATCATCTCCGTACCTCGAATGGAATTTTTACCCTTACTGTGATGCCCAGAGTGCTGGACCTGCAGCCAGGAAGACCTGGGTATGAATTATGGCTCAGATGTTTATTAAACAGCTAGGTGACCCTGGCCAAGTTAACTCCTTTAAGCCTCAGTTTTCTCATTTATGAAATGGAGCTAATAATAACGCCCACTCCCATGGATTTGTCAAGGAGATAATGTATGTAAAACCCTTCACAGGCATAAAAAGCTGGGTCTGAGAGTCTGCCATGATTGCTACATTGTCTGATGGGAACATCACATGTAAAGCATTTGACAGTCCCTTAAGGGCTATTGCAATGTCAGCTGGCATGACTATTTCATTCTGAATAATCTCAGGTAAGGATGCTCCCTGGACCACAGAAGCTTAGGGGCTACACCTGTGATTTCACTGGCACAGGGCACTCTCAGGTGAGAAAACTCTATCTACAATGTAGGTCAGCACTTTATCTGCAATGGAAGGCTGCCTAGAACACATACAAATGACTTGCCCAGGGCCACACAGCCATTATGTATCAGATGTGGGACCTGAACTCAGGTCAATACAGGAAAATGCTTATTACTCTGTGTGTGTGTGTGTGTGTGTGTGTGTGTGTGTGTGTGTGTGTGTTCACCTCTAACCACCACTCTTTGTCACTGAAACTTAGGGACTTGAGTTAAGAGTGATGGATTTGGAGTCAAAGAATCTGGGCTCAAATTTTGGTTGTGCCACTTCCCACATGTGTAGGTAAGGCACGTTACTTCTCTGGGCCTTGGTTTCCTCTTCTTTAAGGAAGGAAGGGAGGGAGGAAGAAAATAGCAAAGTGGTGCAGTGGACAGAGCACTAGGCCTGGAATCAGGAAGACCTGAATTCAAATCCAGCCTCAGATCCTTATACTAGCTGTGGGACCCTGGACAAGCCTCTTAAATGCTATCTGCCTCAGTCTCCTCATCTTTAAAATGAGCTGGACAAGAAAATGGCAAACCACTCTAGTATCTTTGCCAAGAAAACCCCAAATGAGGTGACAAAGAGTCTAACTCTGTTGAAATGACTGAACAACAAAAGGAAGGAAGGAAGGAAGGAAGGAAGGAAGGAAGGAAG
>NW_025340553.1:0-1232 GCF_016433145.1 Gracilinanus agilis | reverse complement strand
GGGCCTAGCAGTATCAGATATTAAACTATACTATAAAGCAGCAGTCATCAAAACAATATGGTACTGGATAAGAGAGAGAAGGGAGGATCAGTGGAATAGACTTGGGTTAAATGACATCAGCAAGACAGTGTATGATAAACCCAAAGAGCCCATCTTTTGGGACATGAATCCACTATTTGACAAAAACTGGTGGGAAATTTGGAAAACAACATGGGAGAGATTAGGTTCAGATCAACATCTCACACACTACACCAAGATAACTTCAGAATAGATGAATGACTTGAATATAAGGAGGGAAACTATAAATAAGTTAAGTGAACACAAAATAGTATACCTGTTAGATCTCTAGGAAAGGAAAGATTTTAAAACCAAGCAAGAGGTAGAGAAAATTACAAGATGCAAATTAAATGGTTTTGATTTGATCAAGCTAAAAAGCTTTTGTACAAAGACAATGTAGTCAAAATCAGAAGGGAAACAACAAATTGGGAAAAATCTTTATAACAAAAAACAATGACAGGGGTCTAATTACTCAAATAAAAGGAGTTAAATCAATTGTATAAACAATCAAGCCATTCCCCAATTGAAAAATGGGCAAAAGACATGAGTAGGCAATTTTCTGGTAAAGAAATCAAAAGTATCAATAAGCACATGAGAAAGTGTTCTAAATCTCTAATAATTAGAGAAATGCAAATCAAAACAACTCTGAGTTATCACCTCACACCTAGCATATTGGCTAAAATGAAAGAAGGGGAGAGTAATGAATGGTGGAGGGGATGTGGCAAAATTGGGACATTAATGCATTGCTGGTGTAGTTGTGATCTGATCCAACCATTCTGGCTGGCAATTTGGAACTATGCTCAAAGGGCTATAAAAAATGCCTGCATTGTTGGGTTTGTACCCCAATGAGATCATAAATAAACAGACCTGTACGAAAACATTTGTAGCTGCGCTTTTTGTGGTGGCAAAAAACTGGAAAAGGAGGGTATGCCCTTCAATTGGGGAATGGCTGAACAAATTGTGGTATATGCTGTTGATGGTATACTATTGTGCTCAAAGAAATAATAAACTGGAGGTGTTCCAGGTGAACTGGAAAGATCTCCAGGAATTGATGCAGAGCAAAAGGAGCAGAGCCAGAAGAACACTGTACACAGAGACTGATATACTATGGTAAAATCGAATGCAATTGACTTCTGTACCAGCAGCAATGCAATGACACAAGACAATTCTGAGGG
>NW_025340552.1:0-5000 GCF_016433145.1 Gracilinanus agilis | reverse complement strand
TTGTCTCTCTGTTTCTTAGTATCTGGATTAAATCTCAAATCCTTTATCCATGCCTGTAAACTCAGGTTACATCTCTGCCCATTTCTTGTCCAGCTTAGACAATTGGAAGTTGATTTCTTTCCGTCTCAATGCTTGGCCTTTTGGCCACCAGATTCTGATCTTGGTTTCACTCTCAGAACTCATCATAACCATCTCCTGAACTGCCAACTAAACTGGACCTTTTGTCCTGATGACTCAGCTCATGTCACACAGTGCACGCAGTCTCTCATGACCTCTCTTTGTCTGTGACTGTCTGTGATCTGGCACTGATAAAAATGAGCTCTATAGACAGCAAGTTCTAGTCAGATAATGGTGAGATTACTTTTGGTTATGGTGGTTAAAGAAGGTATCCAGGAATAGATGAGATTTGAGCTGACTGGTAGAATGTTTTAGAGAAGAAGGTTTGCCAACAGGTGGAGGAAGAGAATGGGGAGATAGGTAAGAGATTTTTGGAGCAAAGACATAGAGGGGAGAGATATGTACATGCAACATATATATGAAAATAGTGACAAGTGCTTATAAAATAGCAAGAGCAGAGAATTATAGAAACTTAGACTGGAGTTAGTGTCTGCCATATACATCTCTTTGCTGGAATTCCCTTTGATTCTCCCAAATTGCCCATCCAGCCTCTGCTTATACACTTTCAGGGCTCACTACATCCTGAAAGAGCCTATTCCATTTTTTTTTTGAGAGTTCTAATTGATATTCAGCACCCCATGTTTCTTTTATCCACTGGCTGTAGATTCAAAGAACAACCTTCAAGTATCTGAAGGTATAGAAATCAGATATCCTTCCAAATCTTCTCTTCTCTAAGCTAACAAACCCAGACTGCTTTAAAAAATCCCTGTATGATATGACATAAAATCTGATTTCTGGTTTAATAACCCTCAGCTGAACATGGCTCCAGCTTGGCAGTGTCTTTCCTAAAATGTATGGTCAAGAATTTAACAGAATATTCCAGCTATGGTCTGAATAAAAAAGGTGATCTTATTCTGTACACTATATTTCCTCTTATACAGCCTAAGAAATTTATTTTGGAGGATTGCCACGTCACACTTATATTTAACTTGTAATCCACTAAAACTTCTCACTCTTTTCACAGGAACTGTGGTTAAACCACATCTCCCTGGTCCTGTATGTGTGTTTTTGAATTTTTTGGATCCAACTGGAGGACATAATACATAAAGAAATATAGATAATGTAATGCATCAGGGCAGAGACAATGACAACCTGGCATAATAGATAGACAGCTGAACCTGGCATTGGGAATATGGGTGTTCAAATCCTCTCTGAACACTTATTGTTGACAATAAGTGACACCAGGCAAATCACTGAACCTTTCTGGGTCTCAGCTTTTTTCATCTACAATAATTACCTTATAGAGATGTCCTGAGGCTCAAGTAAGATAATTATATCATAGAAAGGACTTTATAGACCTTAATATGCCACATCAATGCAGACTTTTTGGGTAATTTTTTGGTAATTGATTATTATTTTTATTATTTTTGTTGCCAAAATAAATTATTGGCTCAGATATCTCATCTCTCTGCTATTCAAATTAAATTAATAAATAGTCCAGAGTTAAAACAATAGAGAAGAGACCTACAGTGAATATGAAACATGTAAATATTATTCAAAAGCTCATGTCATTTGCAATGAATCTGTGATTAAACTTGAGTGTAGGGAACTCCAGATAAAAAGACCCTTTTCACCAATATAAATGAACAGTATAGTTCTACAACTTATAATTTTAGAGGTGGTGAGGTGGTAGCAGTGGATAAAGCGCTTGGGCCTGCAGTCAAGAAGACTTGAGTTCAAATGCTGCCTCAGATGCTTACTACCTATGTGACCATCAGTAAACCACTTTTCCTTGCCCTGCCTCAGTTTCCTCAACTGGCTAAATTAGCTGGCTAAATATGAAATGGTTATCTTCTGACATGTTATAGGCTACTAGCCAATGACTGCAGTTGATGCTGACATTAGTCAAAGTTTGAATCTTAGCAATAATATGTACATAGGAGGGTTTATTTAAAATATTATTTAATATAGATTCAGTTAAAGCTGTGCCTCATTAAGCAAAGGTTAGTGGCAAAAATAAGTAGTGATTAGTAGGTAGATCTGAGTTAGCAAATTGTAACTGTGGCTTAAGAGTGAATACCGATTTTCTTTCTTAATTAGAAAACTTGAATGTCCAGTCATTAATGAAAAAGGAAAGTCATTTAGAGGCAGCATAAATGCAGGGGAAAGAATGTTGCATTTGGAATTCAAGCACTGAGGTTTGAGTCTGGAGTAACATACTGCCTGATATAAGGAAGCCAACATCTCTGGATCTCAATTTCTTTTTTTTTTAATCTGAAAATTTTAATTAATTAATTAATTAAGGGTATTTTTCTCGTGGTTACATGATTCATGTTCTGTCCCTCTCCTCCTCCCATCTCCTCCCATCTCCTCCCATAGACAACGAGCAACTCCACTGGGCTTTACAAGTGTCATTATGGATCTCAATTTCTTGGCCCATGTAGAGAAGGGGATGACTAGATGACCCCTGAGATCCCTCACAGCTATAAATCTGTGATTCTTTTCTATTAACAGACATTTAATTTTAACAATATTTATATATGCTTAAATATTTAAAGTAATGGTCACAAAAGGCAGCACAGTATAGTTTGGAATAATACCAGGTCCTGGGCTTTAATTTTGGACCTTTTACTTGCTATCTATATGAAACTGAGAAAAATCACTTATCTGCTTTGTATTTCAGTTTCCTCATTTAAAAAATGAAGGGATTGGACAGGATGTACTCAAAAACCCTTAAGTTCTAAAGCTACAATCTTATGTTAATATCTAAAACGTTTGGTGCTTAGAATAAAATCAGTCATGAGGAATAAATTTAAAACTTAATCTATCATACATGCTTCAGTTTCTCCATCTTTTAACTCTTTAGATGACATAAACTGCTGCACAGTTTAGTTATTACTGTGATTTAAACAATTTTTTAAAAGTAGGTAAAAGGAATTGAAGCAGAAAAATGCACATAGAATTAAAACAAGGGACTGGAGTATAATCTATTATACTTTAGCTGAACTCAAGAAAACAGGGGTAGCAATATTTTCAGACAAGGCAATGGCAAAAATGGACTTGATTAAAAAGAGACAATCACTGAAACTCTATCATGCTGAAAAGTATCTTAGATAATCAATGAATATCAATACTTAATATATATGTACCAAATTGCAAAGCATCTAAACACTCAAAGGAAAACCTAAATAAGTTACACGGATGAATAGACAATAAAATTGGAATAGTTAGAGACCTCAAAGTATTCCTTTGAGAACTAGATAAATCTAATAAAATAAATGAGAAATATAGAAAACTCAGCTATGATAGATCTCTGGCAATTACAGAGTGGGAATTGATTAACTCTACAAAAAAAAAACAAAAAACCTAACCCAAGAATTAAAGCATAGAACCCTCATAAACAAATGCAAAGTACCCCAGAAATATTAAATAATCTTAATTGACTATAATGAAATAAAAATTATATTTAATAAAGGACCACTGAAGAAACAATTAAAAAATTAACTAGAGACTTAATAACTTACTCACGATGAACCAATGAATCAAAGAATGAATCACAGAAACAAATGATAATTTCATCTAAGAAAATTAAAACAATGAGGTAAAAAAACAAAATTTTGGGATGTAGTCTTTAGAGGAAATTTTCTATCTGTAAACACTTATCAAGAAAAGAGAGAAAAAACTGATCAATAAAATGGACACAGAATTTGAAAAAAAAATGAAAATAGTGTGGATAAAGGATAGGCTTTGTAGTCAGAAAGAGCTATATTCAAACCCTGCCACTGACACATTGCTTATGTGATTCTGGGCAAGAACTTTTTATTTTTCAGCACCCCAAGTAATATGCTAAGATAATAAGATACAGAGCAGGTACCATTTATATATTAGTAAAAGTAAGTACTAGGGGCCAATGCTACTGATCCAATGAACCAAAGGCAAGATCATCACCATTGTGGTCCCTGGTGATATATTCAACCATGGCAATAACTGTCTGCTGAAACCTTTGCAGCACTGGTACCCCAAGATAATAGGGGAGGAGGGTAGCAATGGTTGGAGGCTTCTTTTAGCCTCTCTATAGAGTCTCTGGGAAGTGGGTGAAGATTGGAGTGTGTCTATTCTCTGATCATATCAGACAGAACATGGGGATGACTTCCCTTTGTATCCTGTCACTCACGTTGTATATTACTGCATAAAGTCTGTGAGATTAATTCTTATTTATTACAACCTGGAATGTTGGTGATGACATTGGTACAGATGTGCAGTGGCAGCTAGCCTTGTTTTTGGCTCATAAACCCAGAACTTTGAGGCCATCCACTGTACCCCATTTTCTCCCCATGAACTCCAGATGCCCTCTAGAAGAAAAAAAAAAGCCTTAAGGTTTTTTGGGGAAGAGGCATAGTGAATGGGGAAGCCCTTTCTCTGTGATAGTTCCTGTTCACATTATTGTTTATTGTTTTGAGGGAATAAAGGGATTTTCCATCCTTTTTTTACTCAGCATGACTCTGGCCTCCCCCAGCTCTCTGTTGTATTCTCCTTTCCATCCTATCACAGATGATTCACAAAAACACATTTTTTCTTACTGAGAATTCCTAATAGCAATGAAATCAAAGGTCCAGTTGTTTAAAAAGTAGCAACAAACAAAAATAGTCTAAGACTACTGATGACCATTGAAAGCTCTCGAAAATATTTCTTTTGATCTGTCCAGGAATTGAAGGCCTTAGAAAAAGAACTGATAAATACAGTAGAAAAAAGAGTGAAAACAAAGCCTTTATTGGGTATGACCCAAGCATAACAGAAATGAACTCTGGGATCAAAGTCAAAGGACCCTAGTTTAACTACCTTAGGCCAGTTCTATTCAAAATATATAATTAGAAATATATATA
>NW_025340551.1:0-4545 GCF_016433145.1 Gracilinanus agilis | reverse complement strand
AGAGAGAGAGAGAGAGAGAGAGAGAGAGAGAGAGAGAGAGAGAGAGCGAGCGCCCTAGCACATCATTCAGAACCTAGACAGGGAGCTGTGGTCAGGAGAACATTCCTTCCTTCCAGGCAGAAAGATTTCCAAGAGGCTGGACTGCCTGTCAAAGCCCATCTTGCACTTGGGTGCTGGGAATTCCTCTTTCCCTCCTCTTACTTTCATCTTTAATCAAAACCGAATGTTCAGATTGGCAGAGCTGTCTGGAAAGTGCTCTTAAACAATGTGGCTGTATTGATGCTGGGTGGGTCTGGAGCTGGAAGGCTTTTTAAAGCCCTGTAAATGTTATTAAAATATTTTATTAAAACATCAATAAACCACCCATTTCTTGGGTGGTCCCCCAGGGACATCCCACCTCCTTGACCATCGACATAGATCCTGCACTTATCTCTGGGAAGCTATGTGGAGTTAAAACGCCTAATTGAAAGGCTTGGCAAAGAAAATTCCAAGTGACTTTATTCCTTCTTGAGATGCCAGTCAATGAACCAGTGGAACAACAAGTTTTTATTAAGGACCTACTATGTGCCAGACCCTATCTGTGTGAAAAACTGGGCTACAAAGAAAGGCTCTGACTTCAGGGATCTCACAATTTAATGGGGGAGACAACATCGAAACAACTCTGTCCATAGAAAAATATACAGTAGAGATGGGAAGTAATCTCAAAGGGAAGGTACTAGGGATGGGGAGGGATAGGGATGAAATCGGGTTTACCACCAGAAGTTAGGAAAGAAATATCCAAGAAACAGCCTAAAGAGCCATTGTTATTGGATTGTAGAACACGTGAAGGGAAGCAAATGTGTAAGAAGCCTGGAAAGACAAGACAGGACCAACTTGTGAAGGACTTGTTTAAATGCCTAACAGAGGATTTTATGGGATCCCGAAGGTAATAGGGAGTCAGTGAAGATGAGAGAGAGAGAGAGAGAGAGAGAGAAAGAGAGAGAGAGAGAGAGAGAGAGAGAGAGAGAGAGAGAGAGAGAGAGAATGTGTGTGTGTGTGTGTGTGTGTGTGTGTGTGTGTGTGTGTGTGTGTGTGGTGAGAGGAAGACCAACTTGGGGGTAGGTGTAAGGTGATGAGGGCTAGCTAGCATCAGGGTGGCTGGCTATGTGGATAGCAAGAAGGATATAAAGCCGTGGTTCCCAAACTTTTTTGGCCTACTGTCCCCTTTCCAGAAAAAATATTACTTAGTCCCCTAGAAATTAATTTTTTAAATTTTAATAGCAATTAATAGGAAAGATAAATGCACCTGTGGCCATCACCGCTCCCCGGATCACTGCAGCACCCACCAGGGGGCAGTGGCGCCCACTTTGGGAATCACTGATATAAAGCATGGCTTTAGCTTGTAGAACAAGCAAAAGAATGGAAGTCAACATTTCTAGTCTTTGAGCTCTCATCCTTCAAGTCAAATGAAGTCAATTAGTATTTATTAAGTGCTTACTATAGGCCAGATACTGCCCTAAGCTCTGGGGATAGAATGCAAGCAAAAAATACAGACAGACCCTGCCTTCAAGGAGCTTACGTTCTAATGGGAAGCCATCACTAATTCTCTGTGACCTTGTTATTTCTTTGCACCTCTCTATACCCTGAAGCAGTGTGGTATAGTGGAGAGGGCACTGGGCTTGGAGTCAGGAGGAACCCAGTCTGAATCTCCCCTTTGACTTTCACTACCTCTCTGAACCTGAGATTCCTCTTTTGTAACATGTACTTTAACAATGGCTCCCTTACAGGGCTATTCTATCAAATGAGGTCCTTTCTTGTAAATCTGAAAGGACTGTGTTCATGTGAGCTGATAGTATGATTCTCTTCCCTCACTGCATGCTCAGTAAATTTTAATAATTGACTGACTGTTAGGAAGATGGGCTTGAAGATCCTGGTATCACAACTTACACTTTCCTAGAGAGGTGCCTTCAAGGAGAAGTCTCAAGGCAAGCTGTTCCACGGAGGTTATAAGAAGTGATGCAAAGACACTCTCAAGGTTTCTCTGAAGAAATTTGGCATCATGGGAAGACCCTCCATGGGGGTCCCTATCAAAGAAGTGGTGGTGCTCAATGTGCAGAGCAGAATTTCAGTAACTCAAAAGAAACATGGGCTGTGCAGAGTTGGAGTCACCTCCATCCCGAATGTTCATGCGGCTATTTGTTCCTATGGTAGAGTCTTCAGAGCTTGTATTGGTCTGGTCAACCTTGACTGGGCACCCTGTACATTGACCTCAACATAGTGGTGACATTTTGATACTCTTCTAATACGAAGGACAACAAATTTCAAGGAGGACTAAAAAACAGGTGGGTCCCTCAAAGTCTCCTTCTTGGAGTCCAGGATTCTATAATTTGCCCAGCCCACTTATTTTCCTTTTAAAAGAAGAATGCTCCATTTGGCAAAACAATGAAACTCACTTCACAAAGGTATCATTCTTCTCTGCTTACCTGACAACAGTGGCCTGCATGGGCCCCACAATTACAAATTCTTTCTCTTCTAAATCATCTTAAATAATAAAACTTTACTCCTACAAAGTTCTGGGCGAACTATGAAGAGATCCAGAGCCCAGGGCTGGAATTGTCTGAAACAACCACTCCTAGTCTATCTTGCCCAGACTCTGAACTTTTTTACTCTGCCCTATTCTCCAGGAGAAGAATCTCTATTTCCATATTCAATGAGGTCAGTTCTTCATTGAAGGAGGTCTCTTCCTCCTCTTTCCTGTCTAGTGAAGCTAGTTTCTGTGTTCTGAGAGGATCATACTGTGATCCAGTATGAAGGAGTTTTTTCTCTCCTCTATATCCTCCTTTCCCTATCTGCTGGACTTCTTTAAAAATATTTTTCTTTTTAAAAAACCTTTACCTTCCATCTTAGAATCAATACTGTGTATTGGTTCCAAGGCAGAAGAACAGTAAGGGTTAGGCAGTGACTTGCCCAAGGTCACATAGCTAGGAAGTGTCTGAGACCAGATTTGAACCCAGGATCTCCAGTCTCTAGGCCTGGCTCTCTATCCACTGAGCCACCCAGATGCCCCCTTCACTGAACTTCACTGAACTATTCTGAAAAATAGTTCACTTGTTTCTGTTTTTAGGTTAGGGAGAAGGCACACAAAAGCTTTCCTGGCTCAAAAGCAAAAGATCCCTACACAGTGGTCTGGGGCCAGAAAAATCCCTTCCTTCCCCATCTCTCATCGTTCATTAAAATATTAATATCCTAGGACCTCATCTCCTCTGTAGAACCTTCCCTGACCACTCCAAAATGAAATAATCTCTCCTTCTTCTGAAGTCCTCTAGGTTCCATTGAGAAGATGCTTTACTTACCTTAGAGTGCTATATAAATGTCAATTATACTATCAGTTATTATTATCTGTGCAATTTTTTCAGTTAATTACATACAGCCTTATTACATCTCTCTGTGGTTTTCTTGAACCGTTAGTCAACTCTCGAATTGTTATTATTTAATCTTCCTTGTAAATGCCTGGTCTGATTTCCCAACTAGATTATAAATACCATAAAGGCAGGGGACCTGCCTTACCTTCCTTTGCAAGCTGTCTGGCATCATGCATGTAATAGGTACTGAAGTGCTGAAGGCTACTGGGAAAAAAGAAATAAAGCATATTGCCCCATGTTCTTGCCAAGACCTAGAGGCCTCTAACCCCATGGCAAAGCCATTTATTAGACAGTAGGAGGCCCATAAGCTTGCTTACGAGAATAACGGTGTTTTCCCTGAGACAATGTCTCCTTTCACACTATTTTCTGCCTTGCAGGGTATATTTCTGCATGGTCCTGGTGACCTGCAACAGATGCCTGGCCTACAAAGAATAAATCCCTTATTCAAATGAAGCCTGGTTTAGTATCATCTTGATAAGATAAACAAGGATAATGGCTGTTGGAGTATGAAGCTCTTTGATAGATATGTCTTCTCTGTATTTGGACATACATAAGCAGAGAGTGATCAAAGCAGAGAGAAGAGAAAACCATTTCTATTTCGGAGCAAAGCCTTATAATTATTATAAGTCCTTCAGGCTCTCCCTGGAGAACGCAGACAAGAACCCCTTGACTGTGTGGCTTTCATCTGTCATTCTTGAGACTATTGTTCTCCATAGGAATGCCAGGGAAGGGTTCTTGGCCCTTTTTAGTCCCATAACACCTATGGCTCCCATAACCCTCCAGTGGATAGAATATCCAGCCTGAAGTCAGGAAGACTTGTCTTCTCAAGTTCAAATCTGACCTTAATCATGTACTAGTGGTATGACCCAGGACAAGTGACTTATCCCTGTTTACCTCAGTTTCCTCATATGTAAAATGAGCTGGGGAAGGAAATGGCAAACCACTCCAGTATCTCTGCCAAAAAAAACCTAAATGGGGTCATGAAGAGTTGGGTGTGTCTGAAACAACTGCACAACACCACCGAACCCCAGAAGGTAAAACTAGAAGCCATGGGTGGAAACTGAAGAGTGGCAGATTTTGGTTCATGTAAATCTTATCTGTAAACATATTATATCCCACTGGTAGAAAAGGAAAGAAAAGAAAA
>NW_025340550.1:0-1211 GCF_016433145.1 Gracilinanus agilis | reverse complement strand
GCAGTGAGCTAGTCTTACAGCCAGAAAGACCCAGCCATGACTTTGGCCAAGTCAGGGTCAATTGTCTCTCAGGGCTCTCTCTAAGATTAAGAGATGCAGAGCCCTGCAGTAGTTGAAAGAGTTTCCTCACCTGGGAGTTCTCAGCACCAATGAACTCAAAGATCTGGTCTCTCTCCCTATGGAGAGGTGGTTTGAGACTCTGGAGGGGAAAACCATAAGTAATGGGCTTTTTTGGTTTATTGTGTGTTTTTTCCAAAAACACAATTCTTTAAGACAAGTCCTGGCTCAGGTACTATGTAATCTTTCCCACATCCTCTACCTTGCTGGGATCACAGGAAGCCTGGAAGGCCTTTGACATGCACAGCTTTGATTTCCATCCCAGGAGAGGAGAGCTCAGACACCCCAGTCTCCTCTTCAGGCCACAGCTGTGAGGATCTCCTCTTACTATAAGAATAGTTTTGCTTCCTTCTGATCCTGTGTCGACAGAGCCCACGTGGGCGAGTGACTCAAACGCGCAAGTATAATGTGCCTTCGGACTTTCTGAATCAAAACCATCTTCAGTGGGGGAGAAGCAAAGTGAAGGCAAGGGTTGATTTTAAAAGGAAATTCTGGGCCCACTTAGGTACAGGTGGCCTGGAGTGCTCAGGACTGCACACAGAACAACAGCCAAATCCAATGGTTTGCTGTAGGGCTTTGCCCTTGCTCCTCTGAACTCAGATTCAGAAAATACTTTCATGTTTCCAAGACAGCTTTATCACATGCATCAGGGAAATGGGACATCCAATGTTATCCCATTTTATAGATAGCTTGCCCAAGGTCGCCTAGCTAGCAAAGCCAGAGATTGAACCCAGATCACCAATCTCCAAAGCCATTATTCTCTCCTCCATAGCACACTAACAAAAGGACTCAATTGGGCCTCATACCTTAAAGGGAAACAGTCAGACCTTATTTAGAGTTTTAAAAATAGACAGCAGATGGAGAGGAGTGGTGGCGGCAGCGGCGCCGGCGGCACCATGGCTTTATGGAAATACTCCAGTTATATTTGGAACACTGGAATGATGGAAATATATTCTTTACAAAGTAGCTCAACAGAAGAACCTTGAAGGCTATGTGGGATTTGGGAATCTCCCAAATCAAGTCTACTGAAAATCTGTGAAGAGAGGATTTGAATTCACGCTTATGGTAGTAGGAGAATCTGGATTGGGGAAGTC
>NW_025340549.1:0-1373 GCF_016433145.1 Gracilinanus agilis | reverse complement strand
AATGAAAGAAGGGGAGAGTAATGAATGTTGGAGGGGATGTGGCCAAATTGGGACATTAAAGCATTGCTGGTGGAGCTGTGAACTGATCCAGCCATTCTGAACAGCAATTTGGAACTATGCTCAAAGGGCTATAAAAGATTGCCTGCCCTTTAATCCAGCCATACCATTGCTGGGTTTGTACCCCAAAGAAATCAAAAATAAACAGACTTGTACGAAAATATTTATAGCTGCACTTTTTGTGGTGGCAAAGAACTGGAAAAGGAGGGTATGTCCTTCAATTGGGGAATGGCTGAACAAACTGTGGTATATGCTGGTGATGGAATACTATTGTGCTAAAAGGAATAATAAACTGGAGGAATTCCATGTGAACTGGAAAGACCTCCAGGAACTGATGCAGAGCAAAAGGAGCAGAGCCAGAAGAACACTATACACAGAGATTGACATACTGTGGTAAAATTGAATGTAATGGACTTCTGTACCAGCAGCAATACAATGACCCAGGACAGCTCTGAGGGATGTATGGAAAGGAACGTTACCCACATTCAGAGGAAGAACTAAAGGAGAGGAAACATATAAGAAAAACAAATGCTTGAAATCATGGGCTGAGGTGGACATGATTGGGGATGTAGATTCGAAACTACCACACCAATGCAAATATCAACAATTTGGAAATAGGTTTTGATCAAGGACACACGTTAAAACCAGTGGAAATGTGTGTTGGCCATGGGTGGGGGGGTGCAGGGGGTGAAGCATAAAGTAGGAGCATGAATCATGTAACCATGTTAAAAATGAATATTAATAAATGTTTAAAAATTTTTAAAAAAAGAGACAATCAGAGGCCATGCTGGGTCATTAGATCATAAATTTAGAGAAATCTCAGAGATTTCTAGACTATTTATAGATGAGGAAACTAAGGCCTAGACTATCTTGCTCATGTTCATAAAGGGAGTACTTGGCAGAGCAATATTTTGAACCTGGGTCCTTAAAATCCAATTATGCCATTCTTCTGACTTTCCATTTTGCTAGAATCTATCAGAATACCAAATCCAAAGAGTAAACTAGAAGATAGGACACCATGTTTCTGGAAAGGAGTCATCTACTCTCTGGTTGAACACTCAAAAAACCATCACATTTCTTAAATACTTCTAACTGTTAGAAAGTTCTTCTTTCATATTAAAATCAGATAGACCTCCCTTAACTTCTTCTTCTTCATGGATAATAAAGCTAATCCCTCTTTCTCAAGTATTTGAGAGCACCTGTGATGAGATGGCCCCCTCAACTTCTCTTTTCCAGACTAAACTGGAAGTCCCTCCTTGAAGCTATTTTTCAGGTGGATCCAGACCCTTTACTATCCTGATTCTCCTCCTCTTCAT
>NW_025340548.1:0-1064 GCF_016433145.1 Gracilinanus agilis | reverse complement strand
GACCAGAGGCCTGGACCAGGTAAGAATTTAGAGGCCCAGCAGAGGGGCACAGAGGTTAATTAAACAAGGCTTCTAGCCACAAGGCCTTTTACAATAAGAGAGGCCTCCCTGAGGGTAGAGCCTCCAGAATCACCAAGGGAAGAGAAAAAGAGTCAGCCTAACTTACCCATGTGACAATTCAAAGGGAAGCAATCAGAAGTCCCACCAGAGTCTCAGCATTCCAACACTCCTTCATGAACCAGAAGAGGTCCTCACCAGATGTTTCCACCAAAGACCTCAGCTGAGTGAGGACCTTCTCCTTTTAAAGGGGTCACTTATGCATCACTTCCTGTTCCTCCCTAATTTGCAAGTCCAATCACAATAGACAATTCTCATAGACAGCCTGGGGGCGGGTCAGTTGATTCTGATTCCTCTGGCACTCTAGCACCTCCCAGAATTAGAGGTGTTCTCACCTTTGGTGATTAAATCTAAAGATGGGCAGTGTAGACTTAATCTAATTATCACACATAGTACTAATCCCTGGCAATATAAGAAAAGACAAAAACAGCCCTTGCCTTCAAGAAGCTCTAGTTCTCACATGCCAAAAGTGTGAGACTATCTAATTCAGTCTTTGCTGCAAATTTTTACGTCAGTGAAAGACCTAGTAAAGGTCTTCAATGCCACTGGAGAAGTTATCTTCCCTCATGATGGAAAAGAGATCTCCTTGCCTTAGGAACAAACTTCTAGTATAATTGGATGCTCACATGAGTCTAGTGAAGTGTAAGGATGGGATTTGTGCAAGGGAGATGGGACAAAAGGAGCCAAAGAAGGAGTGGCTGACAGTTGGTGACAGTTGGTGATGGTTGAGACCAGAGAGGATTTGGGGTAATTCTTAGGAGGAAGAAGGAGAGGAGAGGTCTTCAGGAGGAGGACATCTCAGCTTGAATCCAGTCCTAAGGGCTTCCTGAGGATCTTTCTTTGGAATTGAAACCCTGATTCCCTGGTCAAAGGCATCCTATCACATATTACCCAGTAAATACTTCAATAATCAAGTGAGATAAGTGTTTGGACTCCATTTGGGGAGC
>NW_025340547.1:0-1008 GCF_016433145.1 Gracilinanus agilis | reverse complement strand
TCCAGAGAATGAAAAATATAGGGCAGCTAGGTGGTTCAGTGGATAGCGTGCCATGCCTTGAGATAGAAGGTCCTGGGTTCAAATTTGGCCTCAGATACTTCCTAGCTGTGTAACTCTGGGCAAGTCACTTAATCCCAATTACTTAGTCCTTACCATTCTTATGCTTTGGAACCAATGCTTAGTATTGATTCTTAGACAGAAAGTAAGAGTTGTTTTTTTTTTGTTTTTTTTTTTAATGAGACAGGGAACCAGAGAGCAGTCCTATTCCCCAAGGTCTTCCCATTCTGGAACAACAGATTTTAACCTTTTTGATGTCATGGATCTCTTTGGCAGTCTGGTTAAAGAGGCAGAACCTGAGCTGTGCTAAAGGATTCTAGAGATTCTATGAGGTTCCTGCCCTCAAGAAGCTTAGATTTTTATCGGAATGGCTTTAGCCTCACCATCTATACCTTCCTTGTGGCCAGCCTTACTCATCTGACCAATCTCGAGTTAGAGGTCTGGGGAGAAGGGAAGGGAGGGGATAGAAAAGTGAAGGCGAATAAGTAACAATTCATCTAGAGCAGTGATGGCAAACCTTTTAGAGACTGAGTGACCAAACGGCAACCGTCATGCCATATATGAGCCCCCAACCCTATCCTAGATGGGGGAGGTAGGAAGCACTCCCCCTGGGCTGCTGGGCAGAGGAGCAGGTGATGAGAGAAATGTCCTCAGGCACGTGTGGAGAGGGAGAAAGGAGCAGCTCCTCTGGCACACGTGCCGTAGGTTCACCAACACAAGTCTAGGGACTTAGCATTTAGTCCCATGGCTGTGGGCTTAATAGATCACTTTTCCTCATCTGTAAAATGGGGATACAGAGCTCTAGGAGGAGAGCATTTTGTGAAGCACTCAAACTCCACGGACAGGGGAGCCATTGTTCTGGTTTCCTTACCCGACTGTGCCATCTGCCAGCCAGCCCGTGGTACACGTAGCAAAAGAACATTCCAGCACTGCTCGCCGGAGCTCTGCCGC
>NW_025340546.1:0-1362 GCF_016433145.1 Gracilinanus agilis | reverse complement strand
CCTTGAGGAGTCTTGTGTGTTTCAGTCAGGAGAGGTTAAGAGCTGCTTCTTACTCTGCCGCCATCTTAACCCGGAACCCCCTCTTTTGTTAATCTTGAAAACTTATATTTTTGTAAATGTTGATTCATTTCACCACGATTGTCAGATTGTTTTGTCATATAATTTAGCAATATACCTTCTGATGCTTGCTTTAATTTCCTCTTCTTTAGAGATGAAATCATCCTTTTCATTTTGTTATTTGTTTCTGTTCTTTCCTTTTTTAACCAAATTAACCAAAAGTAACCCATTTTATTTGTTTTCCTCCAGACAACCTGCTCCTATTCTTATATTTTTAATTCAATAGTTTTTTTAAATTTCAATTTTATTAATTTCTTCTTTTGATTTTTGGGATTTTAAATTTAGTCTTCAATTTGGAATTTTTAATCTGTTCTTTTTCTATTAATTGTATGCCCAATTGAGTAATCTGCTTTTCTCTATATAAATAGTTCCCTGAATACTGCTTTATCTGTTTCCCATTAACTTTCATGTATTTTCTCCTCAGTGATTGTTTCTATGATTTGTTCATTTACCCATACATTCTGAAGAACAAGATTATTTCTTTTCCAATTATTTTTAATTTGCTTTTCCATGAACGCTTACTGATTATAATTTTATTGTATCATGATCTGAAAAAGTTTCATTTATATTTTCTGTCTTTCTGCATTTCATTGTGAAGTTTTTATATCGAATTCATGGTCAATTTTTTACATCTCTTATGTGCTACTGAAAAAATCCCTGTTCAGTCATCTTTGGATATCTCTTCAATCAAACTTTTAAGAATTTTCATTCACTTTTATTATTTCTCTTGTTATTTTTTTGGGAGAGATGGGTCCAAAGAAAGGGAGATCGAGGGAGAGATAGAAAGTAGGGGAAGGACAGACATAGAGAGAATGAGGCAAAGATAGGAAGAGTGGCACTGAGAGACAGTTATAGCGGAATAGGAAAAGAGAAATGAATAAATATGTATGAGGGAATGAGGCAGCCTGGGAAATAGAGTGAGGGAGGAAGAAGAAGAAGAGATTAGAAAGGATGAGTCACAAAGAGAGAGGGACAGAAGGACAGGCAGGGATTTGAGAGATCTAGGGAGAGAGGGTGAAAAAGAGAAAGAGACAGAAAGAGATAGAGGGACATACACAGAGAGAAAGAGAGAAAGATGAGACATAGAAACAGAGGGATAGAAGGAGAGACATAGGGCTTGAGAAAAGTTTAGACAGAACGAGAGAGAGGGAGCAGCTCAATGAGCCAGAGACAGAGGCAGAGAGAAATATAGACACACAAACACAGGCACAGAGAATGAGAGAAGAGAGGGAGGGAGAAACAGGG